>NC_134187.1:11757941-12057941 GCF_964188355.1 Buteo buteo | reverse complement strand
TAAGCACTTAACCAAAAATGCAGAAACTTAAGGGTTGTTTCAGTTGTTCAGGATGATCCTTTGATGTTAATTGGGAAAAAAAAAATTCAAAGTCCCTTTCCTTCTGAACACACTGTGAATGAAACAAGAGACAGCATCTTAGTGAAGTGAGTACACTGCTACAGGATCTTTTTAGTCAAGGCTAGACCCAAATCCCCCCCTCCTTTCTCAGAGCCAGTTTCTAGGGCTTGTTCAGATTGTGATTTTAATTTTTCTTTATTCCTCTTTGGTGTTTGCAATATTAGATCAGGAAACATTTTGCCTTGTGTGGTTTCTGCTCCACTTTGGTCTTCAGGTTTATGCATAAAGACCTTTGCTGCTTTTGATTGAAGCACACTGCGACCTCCTCTGCACAGACCAAAGCAGAGGAGTACTACATTCACCAGTTTGAAATAGGTTTTGCCAACCCATCATGCTACTATAAGCTTGATACGTGACCAACTTTATTTTATTGGAGTGCCTCATTTCTACCGCCTAGGGTTGGTTTTTTTTTTTCCCTAGAAGTGCATCATTCTCAATCAGTGCAAAAACTGAAAATGTGAAAATTTCTTGACTGATGGATGAATGATAGACTTCTCAAAGGCAAAGGGAAGCTCTCTATTTAATTGTCAAACACCATGAATTTCCAGACCTGCAATATAGTAAATCTAGGATATGGCAAGTAGAATTTAACTATGTGCTTAGAGGCAAGCACATGGCTGAATGGTTTGCTAAATCAAAGCTCAAGATATTTGTAGAGCAAAATATGCTGTGCTTAAAGGAAAGGAATAGACCATTTGTATTCCAAATGTTTGTACAATCTGAAAAGTGTTATTGCATTAGCCTTGTCAGCAAAACTTTGTTGGCTGGTCCTCTCTCTGTTGCTTTTGCTACTGTTTCTAGTCTGTTTGTGCCCTACAAGAACGTATTTACAAAGTAAATCTTACAGTAATTTTATGCCATCATAAGGTCCTGTGCACTTGCTTTAGCTCCAAGCAATTTCTAGGTAACTATTAGACTTCTCATTTTCTTAACTTACCTGATTAATGTCAATGTGGCCTATCCAGCATCCTCTTGACTCTTAGTGCTGAAGTGAGAAAAAATAAGTGGTTGACCATGATACATGAAAACTGTAATAACAAAGAGTGAAATTCACCTCTGTGTTGCAAGCTTTTGTCCAGAAATTATAGTTATTACTGTAAGCAACGTCACAAGCCCTTCGGCTGTGTCAGTAAAGTTGGACAGATATACCTCACTGCATTTCCATTGGCTCTGGAACCTAGCTTTGCAACCTGGCACCATTCCAAGTGTCTGTGAGGATGAGGCTTAAGCATGACCATATACCAGCATGTCCTAATTTTTTTTTGGAAAGAAATCTGGATGTATGGGCTGGGAGAAAATGATGGACTTTTTTGTAAGTGTCTTGTTCTGTATAGCTAAGGTCTATGGCCACCTTACAAAGTGCACTTGTCCAGTGGTACAGATGTACTGATTGAAACCAGTAGGATTCACACTGCTGTCTTCATGGGAATATTAGATAAAATTGTATTGACATTTACCACCTCCACTGGAAAGTCTTAGCACATCAAAGGTATCATATTTATTGTTGCTCCTGCAGGCTGTTCAGGAGTTGACAGCTGTGAGAGCACAATAAGCTTCCGTGAAAGATTGATGAACTAGTGCCGCTCACACTGCCTTGGTGGCACAGGGTGTGAAAAAACCCGGGAAGCTTGCAGAGCACTGGAGGCACGTCGGTGCTGTGCCTGGGTGGCACTGGTTATGTGGGTGCAGCCTTTCTGCTCAGGGTTCTGGAGATGCTACTGTCTCCAGTGTCTGTGTAGGTTAGAGAGCTCCGTAACTGAAGTGACTAGATCAGGCACAGGTAGCAGCCCAGTTGTGGGTGTACTGAAATGAGATCGGGGCATAAAGTCCATCTTGTCTACTCTGAGCTACTGCAATTGAACTAATGCCAAGCTGGCTCAAGCTGGCTCAGACAGACCTGGCTCTACAAGCTGCAGTCATGACATCACATATCTGATCATTGTTCCCAGGCTTGAAGACCTCGAATAATGTGCTGATACTATTGAAAACAAAGAGATTTTGCCATTATCTTCTTTGCAACTTCATGGCCACAGAACTTCATAGTTTCATCACTATTGATGCTAATGTCAGTTTTTCCAGGAACAAACAACCTAAGAGAAACTGCCTGTTTCCAACAGAAACAAAAACCTAAGAGAAACTGCCTGTCTGCAGCACTAAGTTAAATTCCCTGCACTATTCATTTCTTCAGTACTGATTTTACTGGTATTCTTTGAATTATGCCAATCATTTGCAATGTCTTATTGGAATATAGTTAGAACTTCTAAGGAAGTAACTTAGAAGTATTTATTTGTTTCCTTCCCTTTAGAAATTTTCCAATAAAAGAAGCAGCTAACCAAAAATCATTACCTGTTTTTTTCAATAACTAATGTAATCTTAGCAACAAGAGGGAGATTTTTTTATAAGAATTTACAGCTTATAAGCATATAAATTTAGTTGCATTTTTTTTCAAAAAATCCACAGAGCTTTAATCAGTTAGCTGAAATTCTGTTTCATTTTTATGAAAAACAAATGTCTCAGCCACTAGTCTTTTATAGACTGTTGTATATCTGATATGGATACATATACTGAGACCAGAAAAAAATGGGGCTTGTTCACACAGCTTGCTGATTAGAAAACCTGTCTTTGCAAGACAGTTCCTTTTGAAAGCTGAGTATTTTCCTTGAAATAAAAATCATAGGGTAATACCCCCCTCAGACTTTTTCAGGTAATACCAAATTACATTGGAAATGTAAATTCTGTACATGCAGGGCCAACATCTTATTTGACCACAGGAAGGCTGGAAATGAATGAAGTCTCTATGGTTTCCCTGGTGGTCTGATGTTGTTACCTTGTTAACAGTGTTATCTTTTAAAAGCAGAACAAAGAACTAAAAATTCCTGTTCCAAACATGCAGCAACAGAGACTTCATCATTCACATCACTCTGCAATAACAGCAGCGTAAGTCAGCAGCTGTGTGCGTAGACTCTAAGTCAAAGTGAGTGGTAACCTGGGACCTATGAATCACAGCTCTTGACTTTTTCAACTTGAGCTTTAACAACTTGCCCTTTCTCTTTTAAAGCACCTTCTGTGCATGGTTGCTTTGTGGGATCAACTATTTCTCTTTGTCCTTTGAATAACCATTTCTTTCCTCATGGAAAATTTCCCATTTGAAAGACAAATATATAACAGCATTCAGCCAAATCAATCTTTTTTTCCCTTTTTCTTTCTTTTTTTCCCTTTTTTGATCAAGCACTAGTTGAAGACAGTTACAATGAAAATACTTGAAGTCTTGTTTCCATCTTTGCAGTCAGAACATTCTTAAAAATAGTTCCAACTTCAGGGAAACAAGCTCATTTCTGTTTATGTTTTATCTCGACTCTCAAATGAAAGATAAACAAAGTAATAGCTTGCTTAGGAAGATATTGAAACCCATGTATTAAGCAGTAATATTCATATTCCACAAGATAATTTCCATTCTCACAACTAAAATAAATATTTTCTCGTGTCAACTTTGATAAGAATAGCAGATAAAATGCCAACAAGCTTGAAACTATTTTATAATCAAATACCAAACTCAAGTAATTTAATAATCTGATTCCAAATGAAGCAGCTATGTTTGAAGCAGCTATTTCACTCTAGGCTGTGCAGCCATACTGGCATTTGTGCATTATTTTAACATAAAAGAAAGGCTGTCAGGAATCAAATTCTTGCTTCCTTCTGTTGCCCACATCAGAATTTAGGCACTCTGCTATGAATGGTGGCGCTTGGAGGCTTACCGATAAGATACCAGTTTTGAGGCACTCTGCTAAAGAAGGGATGCTAGCACTGCGGTGGTTAAGCCTACTCTTGTCAAATAGCACCGGAGCTGCCCATGTGGCCACGTAATTACAGCCTGATAATGACGATGGAGAGTATAGGGGAAACCAGACTCCCCCAGCACACAGTAGAGTCCCATCCCTGCTCCCCACTCTGTTCTGCTGAAGGGAACTGGTATTTCAGCCAGCTATTAGCTTTCTTCCTACAGCAGTTTCCAATATCTTGCAAACTACAGATTTTCTGCCAGCAAATCAACATTTTGCAAGGCAGATTCATCTTTCCTTTTGAGTAAGTCAGAAACAGCCACCCTCTAGCTGTTTCACTTTTGATCAGCACCTCCATTCAGACTGATGTTGTCTTTCTTTCCTTCAGTCCTGACGATGTGCAGGAAGGCAATTAGTACTATATAATACTTAGGCAATTTGTGAGCAGCTACTTTCAGGACTGTGCTAAGGGCAATAACACAGTCGGCAGAAGAGGGAACGCATTTTGCTGCAGACAGACAGTTTGCCACTGCCAGTGAGGTCATCGGGAATTGTCTCTGTTTTATTCTGCGCTGAATCAATTTCCAGGGCTGTAATGTGAACAAAATCAACATTATCCTCTTACTGAAGGAAGTACGTATTTGGCCTATTTGGTGCTTTACCTAGATTCTCATCTGCAGTTTCTTCCAAGTCCCTGAACTGTAGGTTTCTGTAGGCTCTGAAATGCAGTGTATTTCTAACAGATTTTCTAGGTGTCCAGCACAATTCTTCCAGCAGTTTCCTGAGCTAATTCTGAAGCGAGGAGGAGGGAGGGATGTCTAAGATCTCACAATGCTGCATTGCACTGTTTTTTTCATTGTCAAGATACTTATCCATAGCACTTTGCAGAGAGGCTTCCAAGTGTCACAGCACTCTATGTAGTTATCTCCAGAGATTTACCCAATTTTGAGCTGCTGTTCTCCTGTATCTTGTGCATACTTCAGAAGTATAAGCCTTAGTTTGATTGAATAATGCCCACTGAATCATGAGATTTTTCTTATTGCTAGAAGAATATACCTCATATGTATTTCTCTTTTGTGACAATCATCTTCTTGCAATTTCTCTTTACTGTATTTTAAATGACTGGTAAATGTGGATGTTGCAAATCCATAGCGGTGGGTTAGCATTCCCCCTGTGACAGTATCTTTTAAGATAAAGTTACGGTGGCAAACTGGACAAAATCATACAAAACTTTTGGCTAGTTGTTCCTGTCCTTCAAGAAGCAAAGACTGAACTGTCAGTGAATCATTGTTTCTGTTCTAATAGCTACTGGTATATATAATATTTATTTTTGGCATCACACACCCTAAGTGTACATTTTAGGAGTAACATTTTTTCTTCTTTAATTTTATTTTTTTCAATACATACCCTAAAATACATACTCTAAGATTTTAGGTAATAATTATTAGAAGCTTAATAAAAGCACCTGGATCCTTTGAAGTAGAAAACATATCTTGAAATTATCCATGTATTTCTAGATCAGGAAAATGTTAGACTTGCTGAGCTGAGCATTATGCAAAAAGATTTACTGGAGGTTAATTTAAAATCAGAAGTTGAGATCACAAAGCAAGACTTTCTAAATATTCATTATAGCCGCCTAAATTGCACTCCTTCCATCAAGGTTACACAGTTTATTAAATATTCATAAAACAGAGTACCGAAAAAAATTCTAATTGCAAATAAGTGCAATTGATGTAGATTGCATTATTTATGATTCCATTTGTTAAACTAAGACAATAGAAATTGATGAAAGACATTAAGTAGACCAAAATTTAAGGTAAATTTAGCACAGCATAATTTTTTTTATCTATGTTTTCTGATGGATAGAACTTCTTGGCTTTTACAGTAAATGTCAAAAAGATTGATTATTTCTGTCTGTCTTAATCTTAATGAAATCATCATTACCATATTATACACTTATTAATAAGTTTTAGGTGTCACTAGAAAAAAAAATTAATAAATAGCCTTCCTGTATTTAAACAGAAGTTCTCAACATGAAACAACAAAGAGTTTATTACATTGACAAGCAGAGCCTGAGCAGCTGAATTTCAAAATTATGCCACTACTTTGCCTGCTGGAAAGAGAGGGAACCTCCTCCTAGCTAGGACCAGAATTGCAGACAGATGCATGAATGACCTCAAACTAATGGCAACTTAATGTCATCTGGTAATAGTGATGCTGGGAAAAACTACTCAGTTCATTCGGTTAAACCAAATCATGATCAAAATGGTTTATTGATTTATTAACAACACTTAATCAGCAACCAGTGAACTACAGATTTTTAATATCGACAATATAACAGAAACCCCACAATGTTAGACACTTACAAAATGTTAATAACCACCTGCAGATTTTGCAGTTTCCTGCTATAACTAATTTTTAAACAAGTTTTAATCACACACACACATCCTCCCCCAGGCCGTGTGGGTCTCAGGCACATGCGCCTCCCGGGGGGTGCCGACCCCACTGGCAGCCCCCCTCCTGTGGGAGCCGCAGGTGCTCCAGTGCTACGAGAGCCCGCGTTGCTCCCCGCCAACCCTGATGCTCACGTGGGAGAGAAACCCCTGTGAGATGGCACCCGGGGTCCCTGGTCACCATCCCCGAGGTTGTGTCCCTGCTCCCGGCCCCTGCTGTCCGTCACTGCTTGGGTGGGAGTCCCTGCCGCGTCCCAGGGGAGGGTGCTCAGGGTGGCCTGGGCAGGGGCTGATGCCACGGGGTGGCTCCTGGCAGCACCAAAGTGAGTGCTGGCTGTTGCTCTGCGACCGCATGGCTCTCTATCCCCCCGCCCTTCCTGCTGTTACGGTTTCATCCCTTTGTCCTCTTTTTCAAGCTGACTCCCTCGCTTCTAAAGCCTCTCTGCAATTCCCCAGCTGCTGTTCAATGGGCTGGTGGTGCCTTCCTCTTTAACACAAATTCGGGGCAAATGCCTTTCTAGGCAGTTTTGGGTGCTCTGTTCACACCACCTGTGTACACCCACTCTTCTGTCCCAACAGCTGTGTTACACAGACCATTTTGGATTATGGAGAGGTTGGACTATGTGACCCGCCCCAAAAAACACAGAAGAAAAATAATCAGGTGGCCACATGACACCTGGAGTCAATCTGTGAGATGCACCTGCTTCTCCTTCCTTCCAGCTGTATATTCCTACACTTCCACTACTGGAAGTGTTGTAAAGCCAACAGCACAGTGAGCCATAACCATCTACATGATGACCCCAGACAATCTGAAGAGGCTTGGCTTCCTCTGCTGCCAACAAAAAAACAGAGATATCTCCAGAGGGCACTGCCTCTTATCTTGGACCCTTAATATCAGTAGGGTGAATTACACTCTGAAGGTGTCTTTCTATGCCTTAAGATCATGGAGAAAGTTCAGAGGAATTACTAAGACTTGCAAGTGTCTAATTTTTATATGATTGGAGTTAGATGAGATGGACCCTGACCTTCAGCTGGGTGGAATAAATGTTGCCTAAAGTAAGGAGGAATAAATTTAGGACAAACTGATTCATACGCATCTAATGAAGAAAATGTGGCTGCAAAAATAGCAATTATAGCTGAAAAATCTATTTGTATTTATCTTTTGATATGATATACATCACTCGGTGCATTTGTAGCACAAGTTCATAGTTTTCACTATCTGAATATGTCCATTTCTTTGCACACTATATTAAAAGAGTTAATTGGGCATTGGGGAGGTAGGGGTCATTAATAACACAATTATATATTTACATCCCAACTTTTACTAGTGTTCATAGCTAAATATCCAAATCTGTCATTTTTGTTAGGAGACTACAGGGGGTAAGAGCTGGTGGGTAGAGGCAAGGAAGGCAAAGGCAACCCCCTTTCCCTCAGGAGCCAAATTTCTTCTGCTGCACTGAGCACGGCAGGGTCATGAACAACCTGATGTCAGTGTGAGTTATGCTGTTGACTATTAGGAGTCTGAGATTTCACCAGAACTCTGTGTTTGGAGCATTTCTTTTCCTGACCTCCCACTGACCTCCCAGGTGAGGAATTCACTTCCTTGCTAAAGCTCTGCACATGAACAGGAAGATTCCCAATCATTTCAGAAAACTATCATTCATATTCCCACTGGGTGATTAAATACACATTCCCTTGCACTCCGAAATTTTTCTTTCATGTTTATCCTAGGTTAGTTCTGTTTCCTGAGTAGTATACAGTACATCCAAGACATGACTACCTATCTAATGCTAGACTAAGACCATAACTTCCAGTTTTCTATTCCAGCCAAGAGTGTGTAAATCTGTAATTAAAATGAATCACAAAATATTTCTTCTTCTTTTGTTACCCTTGTATTCCTGTGACTAAAAAGTTTAAGAATTTCTAATTAAGGAAGATAATAAACTCACTGAGACTAATGAGGAGCGCTGCTGAGGGCTGCTACAGCACTGAAACTTGGAACGAATATTAATTTGTCCTATGATTTTGTCCTAGTTTCATCTGGGACAGTTAATTTTCTTCCCAGTGGCTGGTACAGTGCTGTATTTTGGATTTAGTATAAGAATAAAGTTGATAGCACGCTGGTGTTTTAGTTGTTGCTAAGTAGTGTTTATCCTAAGTCAAGAATTTTTCAGTTTCCCATGCTTTGCAAGTGAGCAGCTGCACAAGAAGCTGGGAGGGAGCATGGCCAGGACAGCTGACCTGAACTAGCCAAAGAGATATTCCATACCATAGAATGTCATGCTCAGTATATAAACTGGGGGGAGTTGGCCGGGGGGAGCAGATTGCTGCTTGGGCATCGGTCAGGGAGCGGTAAGCAATGGCATTGTGCACCACCTGCTTTTCTTGGGTTTTATTTCTCTCTCTTTTTATTATCTTCATTTTCATTACTATTATTATATTTTATTTCAATTATTAAACTGTTCTTATCTCAACCCACAAGCTGTTTTGGGGTTTTTTTTCTGATTCTCTGCCCCATCCCACCAGTGGAGGAGGGAATGAGCAAGCCCCTGTGTGCTGCTTAGTTGCCAGCTGGGGTTAAACCACAACAGATATGAAGATTGAACATTTAAATCAGGCAGGTTTTTTATTGACTGGTTGAGTTACTAAAGAAACTGTTGAGATTCACATACGAGTCCTGAGTCTGCTGCATTTTCTCACACTGAGTGGTAGACTCTGGACAGAGCCCTCCATTTAATACCAGGTGTCGTAAGACATAGGCTGACCTTTGCGTTTCATATATGCTAATGAATACAGCCATGACACGACCAGAAATTAATTACAATGAGGCTACTACATGCCCCTGTAAGTGTGAAGGGTTTGAGCTGCAAGGTTAAAAAAGGAGACGAACAGACACTACACTGAGTTGCATGTCCAGGAGGGACAGAACTGGAAAGACTGCAGCGTATGTAAGGACTGGGGAATCTGTTAGCAGCAAAGTGCCTTGAAATTAGATGCTGAGATGCTGAAGTCCCATTATGGTCATGTAGATACTTTGAGAAACACCAACAGAAAATACTTCACTGAGATCTGCAGTTTAATAATCTCCTCCAGCTTCTGTAAAGCGGTTAGAAAAACCTGCTAGTGGGAGTTCAGTGATCTGTGGAGGCAAGTCCCTTCCTTTATGAAAGCAAACCATCAAATTCAGGGCATTCAGGACCTTCTTTAATTAAACTCTGGATGATGGGAAAGGACAAATTTGGCTTAAGAGATATATATAGTATAAAAAAGGTATCCAGTAAAGATCCAGTATTCAATGATCCAGTATTAAAAGATATGTCCAGACCTGTTTTCCAGGATGGATTCTAAGTGAAAACTCTGGATTTCATTCTCTCAATTTCATAAGTTTACAGTGTATTATAGAGTTATTTCAGTTTCACAAGTTTACTATGTATTACAGAAAGAATTATAACCTCTTATACTGATTTAGTATTTTAGACTCTTTTTCATGACACTCCAGAATTCCTTTTTAAATCATTGTAATGTATTTTTAAATCATATAAATGTAGGATAATTTTTTAAAAGACAACTCCAAGGTAGCTAAATCATAAAAGTGTGCAACAATAGCCATCCCTGTCTTAGATAAAAACTGAACAATACTGAACCAGACTGAATATCAAACACAGATGAGGATGTCTCTAAGGGGTAGCTGAAGCTTGGGGAAGGTAAGTGTTTTCATTTCAGATAGGTGAATACCTGTCTGTATTTTTAACTACTGTCAGAGAATTATTAACTCTCAAAGTGCCAGCAAGAATTTATTTAATCAGGCACAGCTAAGTTGGGGTTGCCATTGCCAATTACTGAAATGGAAATTCACGGTACTTAAATAAAGCCACTTTTCATCTCCAGTGCAATCAAAATATCGGAGATACATGAGGTCTTCCTCATTACATTTCCTTTTCTGTCCAAAAAGGGAGCTACGGTAGCTCCCTTTGTCCTACCAGAACCATTAGAGGCAATGTGTGTCCATCTGATATGCTAAGGGGAAGCCTATATCACTCAAACACATCCCGCAACCCTACCCAAGACTTTCACAGCTACATCCACCTCTGTGTAATACTCCTCTGTGCTTTTTCCCAACAGTATTGCAAAGCTTCTGAAGTTTAAAAATAGCAGATCAGTGATATAGTTCAAACACAGGTGCCCCTCTCCCCAAATCATCGTTTTCCTGTCCAACTTTTATCTGAAAGAGCCATTGAAAAAAAAGGAAATTCTGAGTGTGCCAACAAGGGCTGAGTTTCTTGGTAAGTTTGTTAACAATAGAACTCTTGGTATTTTTAGAAGGCCAAAAAGAAATAATAATAATAATAACAACAACAACAAATGGTTCATAAGCACAAAAAATTATTCATTAAGTGTAAGCCTGTGCGCCTTTTCCCTTTTACAGCTTTTCAATAGTGGATCAAAGTTAAAGGTGGACATGCAATGATCAGTGGCGTTTACTCAAGTTTCACAAAGCTTGCATCACCAAATAGGGGCCTGAATCAAATGTTTGGTATATGCAGGTGTTTTCCTATACCTGAAACTTTTCTGAGAAGAGTTCTGTAACTCAGGGTATTGCATTCATTTTCAGACAGGTATATTCCGATTGGCTTTCCCTTCCCTCAGCTCCAGTTTCTTATACTGTTGATCACTAAAGACTGGTAGCACTGCCAGAGCTGGTTAGTCCTTTGGTGTGGAAAAAAAGAACATATAATATTAGAAGTAATCCCTAAGGTTTGGGAAATGTATTTGATTTCACTGTGATGAATCCATGGTTTAATGTAAGAGAGAAAGTTTGGGACTCTTTTAAGACAGGGAGCCCTGAGGTACATGTATTGCCTGTGCTGTCTGCTGTCTACAATCATTTGATACTTTGGTGAATGAAGTTTAATTTTAGTTTTATCCTAGATTAAAGGGTAAATATCACACTGGAGCAGGTGCTTGTTTAAATATAAATGCAGAGAATAAGCTCCATTTTCATACTGATGACTGTTAGGGAAAGAATAATTTTTCCAACAGTCATCCTGAGAATTTCTCTGTTTGCCGTCTGTTTCCTAATCCTTTTTTTATGGTACCATAAATGCCACAGTTTTCTTAGCATTCCTGCAGTGAGTAATGTTCAAATGAAGATGACATTTGGCAGCAAGTAGAGTTTACCCTTTGACCGTTTGCCCCATCCTTTGTGGAACATGTACCTTTCTTTTCCTTCTCTTCAAGGGACTATAATTTTTATGGATAGCTGAGTGATAGCAATTTGAACCAAGTAGTTTCAGACCAATTTTATTAGTATTTCTCTTTGTTGTATCTATCTATACTAGTAAAATAACAGTGTCAGGGCCTGTTCTTGGCATGGAAGCCAACTGGCACAGTTTGACCACATACACATTATTAAGCTCTTCTAGCCTCAGAGGCATACAGCTCCATCCAGACTACCTCTTGGAAATATTTCCTGACAAGTATTAATTTCCAAATTATTTCTAAGAATTGTTTGGGATGGTGTTTTGTGACGTGAGCCAAACATGTGACAAGACTGCTCTAGTGACTTCAGAATATGGATGATCAAGTTCCAGCACCTGGGCTCACTACCCATCATGATTAATTTACTAGTACATGTTGCCTTTTTATACTATACAGTATATCACTTAAATCCAGATCAAGGTCAGAGGACACCTCCCTACCAAGTTCCAAAGGAAATACAGCACTTTAAATATCTACAGACAATAACATCTGCGTGTGTCCTCATCTGGAAATGTAAGTGGAAGTCAGGCTTTGCAAGAGCTACTGTAACTACTAATAGTGCTGTAATCCCAGATGGCCATCCTTGCTTTGGTAAAACTTACAAAAATACGCCTCCTTGCCGAAAGCCAACACTTTATTATACACCCATTAGTAACAGGAGCAAGTCTCATGCGTGGCTGTGGCACAATGTGAATTCTCTGTTGGTACCAAGATCAGCCTCTTTGTGCCAGGGGTTTTTTTTTTCCTAGCATACTCCAGGAAGGATTTTGTGATTATGTTGCTCTTTTTTTAGTGTCTGGTCTGGGGTTTTTTTGGTTGGTTTTTTTTTGTTGTTTTGGGTTTTTTTTGTTTTTTTTTTTTTCCTGCTGCTGTTCTCTTGCAAGGGTCAGTTTGTGAAGCCACTACAGAATTCTGGGAAACAGCACTGTGGCTTGATCACACAGTCTTTAAAGTATGGTGGAAGCTGAAGTAATATTTTCTTTACTTTTTTTCAATACATGAAATATGGCTTTGGAGAGGAAGTAGGAAGCAGAGGAGGGCAGGCAAAGGAGGAAGCACTTATAATTCTGTCTGTGTGTAAGCGAGAATAAATCTCCAGAATTTCCCCTGTTATCTGTCACATACCAATAAATTGTACCCTAATGTAGCTCCCAAAATAGACATAGGACATGGGATAATTCTGTCTCACCCAGATCAGGCAGCCATTGGGCTTTTCTACAGCAACAGCCACCGTACCTGGTTCGATTATTATGATCATTGTTATAAAGTTCAGTTGCTATTTTTATTGCTGGAAACATACCAGACTGAAAAATAACGTGTTCTTGAACTTGCAACAGAACAGAAACTAATGTTTCCAAAATGAGCAGTCTGAACCAGAGTGGGCTTTTCTGCGTCTTTCAGATGGCAGCCAGGATGACAAATCCTGAAATCTGTAAATTGCCAAAGAACAGAATTGCCCAGCCTTTCTGTCACATATGGACTAGATGGGGACCTGGTTTGTTTACCACCTTATGGGGGCAGAAGTTTGTTAATCTACAAAATCCTTTAACAGGTGACAAACCACTATACAGAGAGATATATATATAGGAAGTAGTCTCGGGGAGGAGATGTTGTGGGAGGGGAAAATCCTTTTGTTATGGCCCCTTTTTCCTTCTGTCTTGCTAAGCAGAAATATTCCACTGTCATGGAACATTTTTTTAATGAACATCTTCTCACCTGACATCTGAATAGGCTTTAAGGAAAATTATATAAACTTTCAATGGCAAAGAAAGTCTATGACTGTCATTTTGATTCATCCTGTAGCTAAAAATATAACAATGGAGCTGGAAAAATACATTCAAATGGACTGTTTTGGTCAGAAAAAGTAGCTTGCCAAAATGTAAACTTATCATGGGAGCATGTTCATTTTGTTCAAATGTTGAAGGAGAAAGTGTTTTAAATATGTGAAGGAGATTATTTCCACTTTTAAAGAGTTTCCATTCAAATTTAAAACCACTGAAATGAGACCATTCCCCCCCCCGATCTGAACAATAATTCATTTTTTAACCTGTAATGAATATTTTAACATATATTACATTTTTTAATTGAATTTCAATATATATTAAACTTTTTAGTCTCTGCAGTGATGTAGCATAAAAGGTAACATTGGAATTTTCTGTGGAGTAAGTTTTTTGAAGTCTGAGCCCTGTTGCACAGTTCAGCGTGTCCTTGCCGCCAAGCGCAGGGTGCGTACCCCCCCTTCTCCCCAGAGAGAATATCCCCCATACTGTGGGGATTACTGACCTGGGCAAATGGTTACCGTGTGGATATGGATTGTCCAGCTTCAGCCCTTTGTGTATTCTCCACTCCAAGTCGATTGAATTAAAGCGTAACTTCCCGATCTTTACTACATGACAGAATTGCATGAGACATGTTTACATAAACTGTTTTCCACGGGGACGACTGCTGAGATATAATTAGAAGTAAATCAGATGTGTGCTGGTGGCTCCCTGGGCATGCCTGGGACTACCCTGTGCCTCCTGGCTGGGTGCTCCCATAGCCGCGGGAGAGGGATGCTCTCGGAGTGGAGGCATCGCCGGCTAATGCCACATACCAGCTCTTGGGTTTTTAAATGTGCTGGGGTATTTTACATCTATTTCCATTTTAAAATACAAATGAGATTCTTCAAAGGTGGTCTGAAATGGCAAAGGAACAAATTCCAAGAACCTTACTGTTATCTTCTGAATGTTCCCAGGAATTAGAAAGTTGTCCAGGATTCTATCAAAATACAGGTTTTTTTTTTTCTTTCATTTGTTTCTTGCCCCCACCCCCCATTGTATTATATCCTCCCCCTTAGCAGCTTAGTTTATATATTGCTATTTTTTTCAAAATCAATGTATTGGTAAATAAATTGCAGGAACCTTCCCTTCAAATGAATGGAAATGATGGTGCTAAGCATTTTTTGGTGAGCTGGCAAACAGCTAATTACTTCATTCAGCTGGTGCTAATGAGCCAGTAGAAAGGAACCATACACATCTCCTATAGACAGCCCTCAGACTGGCCAAAGCCATGAAACACGCATCTGACTCATCACATGCTCACAAGACTGCTAAATTTGATATAATGAAAGGCAAACGAATGGGTGGCAGCAGCTGGAGAAGACATTCACCCCATCGGTAGCAATCTGCAGAAAGCCTGATCAAGCCTGTTGCAGGGCTGGATCTATACATCCTACATCTGGGATGCAGATATTGCTTGTTGTGGCAGACGTTTCTGAATGTCCCACAGATTTGGTTAAACATTTATGTTATGATCATCTCTAAAATGTAATTAGTGTGACAGATGTACCAAGCAAAACTTTGCTAGCTGATACTAAAGCTGGCCAAATTTCAGTAATCATCACCCAAAATGGAAAAAAATACATGCCCAGGTAGCAAAAAATACCTGCAAATAGTTGAACTTTTTTTCTTGCTGAGGATTGTTTTTTACTACTAAGATTTGATTTATTTTATGATCCTACATGCAGCGATAGTCTGTGTTCAAATATGCAGGGAATGTCACTGCAAGTGATGACTTTGCACCTCATTCAAAAAACCCTGCCTTATTTTTTAAAATCCTTTTCATCCCCTGCAGTGTGTGTGCCATGCCTTTCAACTGCTTGCTATAAAACACTGCTGCCATCTGATGAGGCACTTGAGGCAGTCTGAAAAGACGATGATTGTGTTACCCAAACTGATGTTTTAAAAGCTAAGAAGCCAAACTGCACCTGCAACTGCATATTGCGAGTCAAAGCCAGCATTCTGCAATGTAAATTTAGCGTTCCTTCTTTAGCCTTCCAAAATATCCTCTCCATCTCATAAGTAGAAAGGATAGAAGGCCATACAAATCTGGCCTAAATGAAATATTTTAATAACCAGGAACAGAAGCAACACAACTACATTTAATAGTGCATACGGTTTATTTGCAGTGCATAGACATCATTTTTCTGTGGTTGAAAGAAACACTTGTAGAACTGAAGCTTTGCAGACATGAAGTCCCAGAGATGCTGAACATTAAAATGGCATAACATGATATGCTAGCTCGTCTAAACAGAAAAACGACACCATTCTCACATTCAGTTGTTGATCTTAATAAAAGCAGTGGAAACACAGAGGCAGGCATAAGCCTGGAAGAGGGGGAGATGGTTACAAAGGGAGCTGTTAGGGCTGACATACTGCTTCTAAATTTCAAGGGCCATTAACTTACTATCAAATATAGTGTGGCACCTGCCTTGACATCTGGCTTTTCAAATCTGTCTCTAATGACCAGAGAAATTGAATCTAAATTCTGCAGCTACTGACAGGTGCTTTTGTTAAGCGATATGCTTCAAGGATATTTATCATAGGGGTTAAAAAAAAAAAAAGGATGCATTTCCTTCAACTATTACTACATCCACTAAGAACTTTACTGTTAAAGAGCTGATTTTGCAAAAAACTGTGTAATTTCCCATGCCAGTTAGCTTGCTTTTACAACCTGAAATCAAAAAATCCTTTGTATGGACATGAGTAGGTCCTAACAGAGATTAAAATTGAGATACTGCTGCATGGTATAGTACTGGAACCTTTACAGCACCTCCTCCTAGTTTTGCTAAAATATTAAGCTTTGAAAATAATTTATTCTATGAAGTATAATGATCCAGTTAAGAAATTTTTTTTTACTGATTATAAAGAGAAGGGATGGATGGACAGTCCTGATGACTGTCTAGCAGAGTCAGATTATTAGAAGTCATATATGCCAAATGATCCAGCTCATTTTTAAGAAGCAGAAAATTTCTTACCAGCTGGCCTTACCTTCTATAAATCGTGTAACTAAAATTTCTAAACAATAATGTAATATGGGGTCTAATTTAGGCATTTAACATGAGCCTAAATTCCCAGTATAATAAAGGGAAAAGAGTACATGCCTTTGAATGCCCCAGAGGAGATCCGTCTTCCTACCTTAAATTTAATGAGGGAACCTGATTTAATCTTTAATATTTCTTCAGTGCAATCTTGGCCTCTGAAGTCAATATCCAGTGAAAACTATGCATACAAAACCTGGTTAGCTGGACAATCATATCAAGAGCGTCATGCTTGATTACCAGATACTGGTACAGTCTCGAAGAACTTTATTCTGGTCTGCTGGACTTTCCTAAGTTTACTGAAGGCAGCAAGAAGCATGAATTCAAGAGGAGGACCTATCTGAATCTGGAAAAGTAGCATATGGTTAGACCATGACGCATTTCACTCAGCTGGTAATTTTTGAAAAGAAGTACTTGGTAAGCACAGCATATGCATGTCTGTAGTTGTGTCACTAGTTAATATTAGAGGTGGCTGAATAATTTTACAAGGAGATTATATTTTTACATTCTTGTTAGCAGATATGGTTAGATAACAATATGGTATTACCAGCATACCACTTTGTTGTGTTCTACTTTTCTATTTTTTTTCTTATTTTTTTATCTTGTTTCATGAAAGAATCCTTCTGCTAGTGATGGATTTTGCAGTGGAGCATAACTAGTGTACGTTGTTTTGTTATTCCATGCAAGATTTCCTATCTAAATTACGTAAGTTCCCATTGCCCTGGCATTTTAATTGCATGGTCCACTAGACTCCAATATCCTGCAGCACAGAGCATTAGACAGCATGGCAAAAAAATAAATACGTTCAGCTGCACAATGTAAAACTAAGAATACAGTCAATAAAGTGTATAAAATGATGCTCTTCCTGCAAATGGATGAATGGAAGATTTTACTGTGGACTGTAAAGTTTCTTTGAGCGTTGTATCACAGAACATGTCTTTTTGTATGGAAGATTGTTTCTGTGGTTTAATGTATTGAGAATAATGTCATTTTTTTATGCCATTGCAAAAGCTTTTGTTCTTTTGATGGATCTAGGCCCTCCATGTGAGTATCTCACTAAAGACAAGCATGAACTATCGCATCCTTTGTGTCTTGGTTACAGCAAAGTAACTACATTCAGTGGAATGCAGAGTGCCCTACATCTGACGGTTTCCAAGTTTCAGTTGGATCTGTATAACAAGGATGAATTTATCCATAAACTCCATTTCTGGCTTAATGCTTCTTCCACAGGATTTAATTATATGGTTCCAGCTGATTTCTGAGGAAGTTGGACCAAGGCTGATAGCTTATCCAAAACTCTCCTTAAAGATAGGATACATCTATTCCTCTTTATATGATACATATCTATGCCTGAGCTTATCAGCCATGGCACTTTGTATATTGCAGACTTTATCCTTTTATACATTTCAAGCACTAAAAGACAGGCAAAACAAATTTTGCATCAAGCAACTACAAGGCAAAGAGGGACAAAACTTGATCAAAACTAACATTCTCAGGCTGAAATCCTGAAGAACTTCAACCTGTAAAACAATTGGATACACTAATTGTTACAGATATATGGAAACACTTCACCAGCATCTCCTGATTTGCTAAAATCATGGACCTAGGCAGTGATTTGTCAGAAGTCCTCTTAGTTTATGTGTAAAGGTGTGTGTACCTATGTGTAACGGTATCCTGGATGCATAAAAACCAGTATGAAACTGGAAATGAAATTACAGTTTTCACCCGCCAGCTCAGGAACAGTTCTGCATGTATTTATGCTCCTTCTGGACTTGATTGTTCTGTCCTGGTCCATTTGGATTTACTGGTTTGAATCTGTTTCTTGGAAACTTCTGCATGGTCAGACCCAAATGGCCTTTAATAGCTTGCCTGATTGACTGGAGGGGAGTCCTAAATGCCACATTAATGGTTTTGGGATAGCACTGACATACAAGATTCACTCTATGTCCACTCTCTGCCAAATTTTCCACATGGAAAAAAAAAAAATTCTGCATAAATGGCTACATGATATTGAGTTCCATTTTCAGTTATATTTCATTTATCCATATTCAGAATTAGCTAACTCAAGACTATGTAGATACACTCAGAGAAGGATGTATGATAAGAAAGAAACTGTGCAAGTATGAAAAGAGATATAGAAAAACTATCTTCTGAATATCAGCTTCAAGGAGTGTTGAGTATCTCCAGTTGGCCTGAGTTCATAGACAAACAGAAAATATGACATCTTTTTTTATTTTATTACCATAGCTAATAACTATGTATGGTTGAGCTTATGGAAGGTGGCAAAATGATACAGTCTTATTTGCATTCAGTCTCTATTTAAGTATAGAAGATAGTGTCTAGACCCAGTGCATGTCCTCTTAGTGAGGTTCAAGAGAAGGTATTACCAGCAAAAGTCTGATCCAGGTTAAATCAGGAACAAGGACCACACTCTGCTACAGTTTAACTTATTTGTTAACAGGCTTAGCAAGACAGTTCTGGTTGTTAACGGTATTAGGACTGGGTTATCAAGGTTGTATTTGTCACCCACCAGGTTAGAAATTTTGTTTTTATTCCGAGAGTTTTTCTACAGTGTCTCGGTCACTTCAAGTTGTACAAGAGCACTGGTGTGAAGAGGTGACTTTTTGGAAAAAAATTTAAAAACCCCAACTAATCAAAAAAATCCCACCCAGCCCAAACAAGTAAGCAACATTTAATCTGCATCATTTCCCCTGTTTGGTTTATCATGAGGCCATGAAAATACTTGTACTGACACAGGGAGAGGCCAGTGAGGTGGCCACACAACCTTTGTTGGTGCTGTTAGTTTATGCTGGTTTGAAGGGATCATAATCATGGCCTTGGATTTAGGGGACTATAGAAAGGAGCACTCTATGTAAATATTGGATTCACAACAGGTTTCCTCTTCAGAACAGCAATTGCTTAAATTTTAGGATGTTCTTAGATCTCTCCACAATCACATATGCTTTTGCTAAGTCAGTAGGGTGTTCTTGAAAATATCCCTCTTTGATAGAATTTACAATTTAAGTATTCTTCTGAAAAAAAGGATGCAACATTTTGCTGAAGATCTTCATGAGGTTGGAGTCCTGGGACGGCAAAAATATTTTTTCTGAAGGAACTGATTTCTGTTGTCATCTGTTCTCATAATGACCTGTGAGAAATGAGAAATGCAATTAGCCAAGCACAGGGAAAATCAAATTGCCATAATCAGAAACCAATCCTGAATGTTGCAAGTGTTCCAGACAGCAATCAAAATGTACATGAAGGGCAGAGACAAAGGAAGCTCCAGTGTTAAAAAGTAGAAGCAGTAAACTAATTTGGGTGAAGTTGTCAGTTATTGGCTGCAATCGTGCCAACCAGAAATGCCTTTTTACCTCTGATTTTTCTGATATTCTGCTTGTTACTGATTATGAGGAATAACAGTAAAATGAGCACATTGTATGTAGAAATGCACAGATGTCTGATAAGTTTTAGTGAGCTTGCTTTGAGATTTAAGGCTCCATTATCGGAAATTTCAATCAAAGTAAGAATCTGTGGCACGCACTGTTCAAAGCAAGAGGAATGCAAGCTTTGTTCTACTCATTTGTATTTGAGATTGGTGCCAAGGGGCAGGTGACTTTCTGAAAGCAAGTTGCTTATTTCAGTAAGGAAAGTGAAAGAGGAAAATAAGTTTTGCTCAGGCAAATTATCAAAGCTGAACTCCATCTTGAGGGGAAGGTAAGTCCAAAACTAACAAGGTCATACCATAGCTCCTTAGCTTCCAAAGAAGGCAAGAGATTTCCTAGTGGAACAGAATTCTGCCAAGAAGTGTGTGTCGTGCTCTTTGGTACAACATATCAGCATCCTGGGATGTGGAAACTGATAGCTTTTACATTCAAATCAGCATTTTGGCATTTGGGGGAAATTGTCAAAACCACCTAATCTAGCAATTAGGCATAGGACTCTGCCAAGTCATGGCTGAGATAGCCAAGAAATGCCTTTTTCTACCAGCTAAGTGGTAGAAAACTCAACTTTTTCTTACAGACATGAAGCTCTTGGGAATCTCTGAGTGAAAGCCCCAGAGCAGCAGTTCCATATCTCTCTTGGTCTGATACCATATGTACCCTGGGAACAAATGCAACACAAAACCAGCATGTCCAGCCTGCTGGTACTTGCCAGGGTCCTCCTGGTAGCTGGAAATCTTGACTTAAAATCATTGCTGTGGACAACTGAAGCAGAGGTTCAGCTGAGTTTTCCCAATTTATGTGAAGTGTCAAAACAGGGTATTAACTCTTCTGGGTTTCTCCAGCAGTGTCTGCTTTTCTGGTTTTGTTAAGTACTTTGCTAGGCTGTCAGCTCAGAAAGCCCCATTTAACCCTGGGGCTGTGTAATCTTTCTTTCCCATCCCAGCAGTATCTGTACTACTGGGAAGGGAAGGTCACACTGACAGTAGTACAGTGGTTCAGTAGCTCAGGTGCATCTATGGATGTGGGAGGCCTGGGATCAAATAGTTTCAGTATGTTGAACACAATTCAGTTTGAAATGAAGTCAGCCTTTAAAACAATCTGGCTGATGATTTCTGCAAGGTACACCTTGCTGACTTAAACCACATGTACAGAACAAAAAGAGTTTTAAAAAATATTTTATTTCTCTGCCATCAGCTGTGTCTTCTTTTTTTCTTTCTTTTTGAGCAGATTCCCCTTCTCACTGTAGAAGATGAGAGCAGGATTGTTCATAGATTTTAGACACATAAAGGAAATAGGTTAATCATCACCTCTCACAGTCTGCAGAATGCTTTTTAAAAATCATATAGCTGTGATTGAAATGGAACATCTCTAGAAAATCACATTCAGTTTTAACTTAATTTTCAGTCAAATAAGTCCTCTGTGTCTCCTAGTAACTTGGTTAAATAGCCTCATGACTAAATTATTATGCCTGAATTTACCAAGCTTCAGCCAAGCACCTTCACCACATTTTACTAGGTACTTTCTGGAAGGGAGACTCCTCAGTAATCATATTTCTGTTTCCTCTCTTGGAACTTTTACATGTCAATGATGCTAAATTTCTCAGTAATCAGGTGTATGAATGACTCCTTCCTGAACCTTCTCAAATTTCTCAACTTCCTGCTTGAATTGCAGATATAAAATGTGAAATGAGTACTTCAGTCATAGCTGTGTCAGTCTTTAAAACAGAGGGATGCTATACTTACTAGTTCATATTTATATATACTTATATTTTCCTGCTTATACTTGCAAGACTGTATTAGCTCTTCTGCTCTCATCATTGGCAAATGGGTAAGGCTCACCCAGGTCTTAACGAGAGAGAAATCTATGCTCTTGACAAAGTCTAAATTATAATTGCCTTCATATATAACCTTATACTTGGCCCTCTTGAAAATGGACTATGAAACAGTAATTCTGTCTTTTATATTATTTATGTCTCTCTTTATTTCACAGACCTTATCAGTAATGATTTTTTCATTCATTTCAGACTAATGGTGAAAACATGTAATCAGCTTAGGCAAGATCCAGTCTTCACTGGGAAGTACTAGAAATGCACCTAGTTACGGATAATTCCATTTAAAATTACACAGTGAATAGCACCTGCTAACTAAATTACAATATGCGTTATATAGATATTATATAGTTTTGTTTTTAAACTCTAAACACTGTGTGGTAAAAAAGCCTTGTTTGCTGGTAAGTGACAATTAATTTTTTTTTTGAACCTTTGTTTAAGAAATTTACAACTCTAAGCAAGCCATTGCCATCCGGCTTGCTGCCAAAAGGCCCTAGAGGGACTCTTCTATTCTCCTATCAATATTAGTGAAAAACTATTTTAAGCATATTAATAACCCTGTCAGTGTGGGCTACTGACTACATATATAATATCTATCTACAGATGGTTTATAGCTGCCTGTTTTCTAAATACCCAAATCAGAAAGGAATTGAATTGTATCTTGCCAAGTAACCGGCTTTTAGGTAACTATCTCTCGGCATGCAGTTTGCTGAACTGAGTTTTCTGTGTGTTGACCAGGGAGATTGGGACAGCTCTAAGTGCCCAAATATCCAGCAGGGAGAGGGACAGTGAAACCAGCCATTAGATGAAGATTGAATCTGAAATGTTTCTTGTCTTCTAAACTTTGGCAGTATTCACAGACCCGAGTCAGGTACCTTGTGAAATTTGGTATGCCCTCAAGCTGGGACAGGATGGGGAAGTAATATTCTTCTCCTCTCCAAAAGCTGTGTAAATCTGCAAATTTCATGGGCCTGTAGGGAGAAAAAGCAAGAGGAAAGATGACTGCAGCTCACAGTAAGGTGTGCATTAGCAAAGAAGAGAATGGTATCTAGTCTCCAGGGTATGCTTATGTATTTGACACTAAATAGCCCTTCAGGAACAAATAGTCCCACAAATTCCCAGTCTTTATTCTGTCCTGGGAGAGATGGATGCAGATTGTGTGGGCTGATGTGCCAGCTTTACCTCCTTCAGAGCAGAACTTTGAAGCCGGCCCCGCAAAGGGTGATCAGTTGGTCCTTCCATGCTCCTCACAGCACAGAGCAGCGGGGTTGGAATGGGGACACCTGTGCACGTAGGCATCTACGTGGTCATCTCTTCATGTTCTTCTTTGACATTTGGCACTTTGTTGGTCTCAGATTAGTGGTGCTTCTGCATTCCGCTTAGAACAAAATCAAGAAATCTTTGATTTTAAGAGGGGTCTTTAGTTGTTACTTTTAAATAAGAGAAAGAGAACACTAACATAATCAGACTAAATGTATGGGCTCCACATAAACTTACTTTTTGTAAAAGGTATGATGTGTAAAGACCAAATCTAGAAGCTCTTTGCAAACAACACAAGAGACAGTGTGGTGATAATATTTGCTGATGGTTTTCTGAGACTTCTATGAGACCATAAAAATCCCACAAACACATGACTTCTTTACATTTCATCTCTGTTACTTCTAGTACTGTGTGATCAGTAAAAACATATGATTTTATGACACAAATATCATTTCATGACACAGAATTATGCTGCTTTTCCCTCCAATTTGTTAGTGTACAATATTCATTATCTCTGGCCTGAAAAAGCTGTAAGCCGATGTAGGGGTCGGCGTTCGGAAGATCTCGCGTTGTCACGGAAAGTTAGAGGGTTAGTCGCAGCCTTGTGATGTACCTGTAACCCCACCTCCCCTTGTTAGTATAAAAGGAATTAACTGCGCAATAAAAGGCGGAAGTTGGCGCTCACACTGCGTGTGTTATATGTCTCTTTCCCTGGTCCGGGCCGACCAGTGATCTAAGCGTGGCACCTTGATATGTAGCGAATGCTACATAGTGGTGACCCCGACGTGATCGGTTGCCTAGGCGACGATGGAACTTGCGCAAGTGATTAAGGTGTTGAAAGGGTTGGCTAATGAGGTGGGTGCCCGAGGAACGATTAGGAGGGGCCCCACGGGCGAATGCTACAAGCCACCTTCTTTTCACTCGTTTCATATCTGTTTTGTTGTGGGTTTTTTTGTTTGTTTGTTTCTCCTCTACAATGTCCCCATGGGAATCCCTTCACTTGAATCATCTGACATAAAGGAAAAGTCAATAGCTCACTCTACAAGTAATAGGAGCCATTGATTTAGTTATATAATTTATAAACTGAATTAGCAACTAAACAGAAACATCCCTGGCATCACAACACAGGTGAGTGTATAACTCATTGAGGCAGAGAATATGCTGATTGCATAAAGCCCTGAAGTTCCCCAAAGGCCACATAGCTCAGGATGCATATTTTTTTCATCCTGATTTCCTTTCTGTCACACAAGGCTGAGGACAGTCTATCCCAGAAAGGATGCCATGATAGTCAGAGAATGCTAAAGTCATGTGGATCCAGTAACCAAACCTCCAGTTGAAGAAATAAATTTGTTTCATTTAGTAATTGTACATCTCCAACAAGATAGCTTTTTGTGTGCTTTCTAGGTTTAACACAAAAAAAAGATGTATAACTCTATCCAATATTTGAGGTTAGTCTAATGCAAGCATAGTACAATGCTAGGGGTACTACACAATGGCTTCTCTGGATCAGTGTAGAGAGAGGGATTCATCTCACACTTACTTTGACGATATAAAATTTAGTTAGCTGATCTAAATGAGTCCTTTGAACTCCATCTACTATCAATAGAGAGAGACACATATTTCCAAAGAGCAATTCTTCTGACCTACTAGAGATTTATTTTAGGATATGATAAATCATTATCTGAATGTACATTTTTCTCTCTGTTGACTAGAGAGGGATTGCAGATGACTAAAGTCTTAGCTTTATGTGGTACAGTTAGGTAAGAGCAAAAGCCAACACAAATCAGGTTTTTATTCCCTTTCATGTAACTGTTTCTTAATTTTTAACCTTCTATTAATCCTGGTAAAATACTGGACAATTTATTAATGCCAGGAACAGCAAAATTCTATATTGTAAAAGTTTTAAAAGCTTATAATTCCTATCACCATAATTTCTTTTAAATTAAATTAAATGAAATTAAATTAAATTTATTTTTATTAAATTTAAATTAAATTTTGCTGGCTTGCCTGAAAAATGCTAATAGTTTAGAGAGGCATGGGTTTCCTCTATAGAAAGTAATGGAAAGTTGCTAGCATCATATGTTCAACTATGTATTCTCGAACTTGATTTCCATTTCCCCTTCAATTGGCCCAATGCTGAAGTAAAACTTACTAGTTTGTAGTTCTGGATTATTGCCAACACAGTTCTTAAGGACAATCACAGCACTCTCCATTCTCTAATACTCCCTGATAATAGCAGATTTAAGGAAGGCTTTATTTTTATTACGTTGGAACTTTCTGAAGTTTGTCATCTGGCTTTCCAACCTTGCAGCTGTTAATCAATTTGTCTCAGCACTTCTCTGTTAACCTGTTCTCTGACATTGCCTGTATATTACTTGTACAGGTCTGAGGAATATATCTTCCAATGCATCCTGAGACTAAACCTGGCATAAAGAAATTGTTCTGCTTCTTTATAATCACTTCTGTTGAGCAGCCATCATAAGAGAGGCAAAGTGAGGGCAAGTTCAATGGAAAAGTTATTCACCTGTGAAAAATTAAGCATTTTTTTTTTAACATGCACAAGGGTGGTCTCTAAGCTTGGTCTCTAAGTTGAATATTGGCACTAAGAGACAAGATACAAGTTTATAACAACTTTGTGAAAACATCAGCTTAATGCTCATTAAGATTCAGCAAAGCAAATGCATAAGTAGATATTTTAGAAAAGGAATCGAGAAGAAAACGGCAGCTTACATTACTGTAGAAACACATCACATGCTCACATCTTAAATACTATGCACAATCTGGTTTTCCTGACTCAGAAAGTCTATATAGTAAAACTGGGAAAAAAGCACAGAGGATCATAAAGATGACTGAAAGCATAGACTGAGACTGGGAAGAAGTTGTGTGGGGAAGCAGGGATAACGATAGGATATAATAAAAGCCTTTTCAGGTTTTATAGATCCTGAGTGCCACGCAGAAAATTAAGAAAGGCTTAGTAGATTCAGCTGATTCCAGCAGGTAACAAGTTTAAAACCAACAAAAGAAGACACTGCTCCATATGCTGTATAGCTTAGGTGCTAATTCCTTCTCATGAAATATTATAGATGCTAAATTGTACATGGGTTCATAAAACAGCTAGAAAATCCTCTGAAAATTATTGTATATAAAGATACAAGTCTTGGCTTAGGAAGTCTCTGAGTTACAAATCGCTGGAGGCTGGGAGTAAGCCTTGGGTAAGCTGCAGACTTCTGTGTCCTGAGACTCCTCTGTCACTGGGGTCTACTGACAACAGGCCAATACTTGTATCTTATATCCGAGCATTTCCATCTTTTCTTTTCCCCAGGTACAAGCTAGATGGTTATTCCATGCAGGTTTTTTTACTTCTGTATCACAAAGGTATAATAAAAAATATGTAATTTTTTTTCTCACTCCTCAGATTTCTTTTCATTTGCAACTTACATTTTGCAATTTGTCTGTCATTTACCTGAGTTGCAGTTCCATTAGTTTTTCTAGTAAGGACATCCATTTGGCTTGAGGCTTTTGTTATGCTTAAACCCTAATCATCCTTTTCCCCACCCCAGTCTGTAGTTTTTGCTTTCTTCTGTCAAAGAGTGTTTTCCTATCTGTATTGTTATGGAGAGAAAATAAAGCAGTTGCTGGTTCATTTGCTCTGTTTGTGCAGTAGAACTTAAAAGTTCTCTCCAGCTTTCTATAAATTAAAGATTACGTGATTCAAGAGGAATGATTCTATCCTAAACCTGCTCAAAGCTTTTGGTTTAATGCTTCATAAAAGAACACTCATTTAAAACAAACAAAAACCCGCCCATCAACACCCACACTGACCCCCACTGCAGGGTTGGGCTTTTTAAGATATTTTTGCATTCTCAGTGAAACTCTTTTCAGATCTAATTAGTGAAATCACTATCAGCTCATTTCACTAAATGTCTTCTCCTTAAAATTGCCTTCCACATTGGAGAATTAAGGAATTTCTTAAAGTGTGATGTAGTAAAGTGCTAAGCAATAGAAAGCATATCCACACTCTAACAGAGTGATGGGCCATGGAGTTTTCAGGTTGTTCTCAGCAGGGAGATAACTTCAGCTGCTAAGATTACTTGGGGAAAAAAGAATGTAAGGTATTGCTAGTGGAAAGGCATTTAGAATTTTAATTTTTCAAATATTGTACATTTTTGAGCTTAAGAATGCCAAGAATATTAAAAGATTTTCTTAAACATTTTTTATTTTATAATACACTTTTCTGAAAATTGATGTTCAAGATCATAAGAACATAGGATAATTCAGGTTGGGAGGGACCTCAGGAGATCTCTAGTCCAACCTCCTGCTCACAGTAGCATCAACTATGAGGTTAGATTAGGTTCTTCAGGTATTTATCCAGTTGGGTTTTGAAAACCTCCAGAGATGCACAACCTTATTAGTACTGATGCTTGACTGTCCTTGTGGGAAAATTTTGTTTCCTTATATCTAGTCTGAACCTCTCCCGGTTCAACTCATGAGAAGTTGTCTTTTGATCTCTTGCCATACACCACTGTAAACAGTCTGGCTCCATAACCCCATCAAAATTACTGATAATCTGCTGTTATGTGTTCCAAAGCCATCTATTCTCCAGACTGAATAAACCCAGTTCTCTCAACCTCCCCTTATAAGCCAAATACTCAGCCCTCTGACCATCCTGGTGGCTCTACGTTGTTCAGTAAAGGTTTGATAAAAAATTAAATATCCCCAAAGTTAATGAATGCTTTATGAACAAAAATTATTCAGGCTTATATTAATAAAGTCACTTACAAATTTTATGTTTTCTATAACAGTAGGCAGGAGATAACAATTGCAGTGCATATCTAAGAAAGCGGTATTTTAAAAGTAATTCAAACTAGCAAGATATCCTATGATCATCTTTACATTTTATTCTTTTTGTCTGAACAAATCCCATACCCCTCTCAAACTCTGCCTTAGGACCCACTTTTCCCATAACACCTTTCTGTACGGATGTAAATCTCAAATAAACACTATACATGTCATTACTGCATTGCTTTCCATTTGTTACAGACCTCTGAGTTCCACCCTAAGCTTGGTGTATTGTGGAGCTTTATTTTCAGTCACATCCTTGTACTACCAAAAATAATGGGCATATCTAGACTGGTGTTAGCTGTGTGCCTGTGTTCATACGTACGTCTCTTGACTAATCAGTTCAGGTATGAAGAACCACAGCTTTCTTGTGCTGCAAAAATCCACATGAAATTCTGAGAGCCTGCTATGGCTCTTGCATATCCACCCTGCCATGGATGTGCTATTATCAAAGCCTAAGTGTGCTGGATATTCTGGATATGGGCATAGGTCTTGAAATTACAATTACAACTTCAGGGGAAAAAAATGCTTTTAACTTTAGCAGAACCATGACTTGTTTTCATACAAAACCTCTGTGGAAAGCAATGTATGTTTATTACACTTCTTATCAAATTGTAAGTCATAGACTGTACCTGTGAGTCTACTACAATTTTAAAGACAGTTACTCCTGCAGTGATATTTGGCTCAACTTTGAACTTCAAGCTGTCTTGGATGAGATCAAGAACGAGTCTCTGTACCTTCAGATGCACAAAATTGGATATATGATACATGTTTAAATTTTTTTTCACTTATTTTTATGGTTAGGTGTTGTTTCTTTTTTTTCTTTTAAGACAGCATACTGCCAGACCTAGGCAAACAACATAATGTAGTACAAGTCACAACACTGCAATATTAGCACTGAAATATTAATTTGAATTTCCAGGAGTACATGAATGATTATAGACTTTTTTATTAACAATATATCTTTTGCCAGTTATAGCTTAGAAGCCTGAGTCATGGCTTCCCCATTTATCAGGGAATGGTTACAATACAAAAGAATAAGGAAATTGCTCTATTACTAGGGGGGATGCTCGGAAATTTCAGGACAACAGATTTCATTAGAAAATACAAATTTACTGAAATCAAAAGTAAAACCAAGAAACGATCAATTTTTCATTTTTTAACATTTTTGTTCCCCTGTTCTCTATGTAGTCTATAGATAGATCTACACCAGCCAAAAAGCCTGAGGTTGATGCAATGCCATCCCTTGTATTAAACTATAACTGTAGGCACTGGCAGGTCTGTGGTCCATGTGACCTAGTAGTCTCCCGGATAATTGCAGGCTCATAGAATGATTTAGGCTGGAAGGTGCCTCTGGAGGTTATCTGGTCTAATTTGCTGGTCAAAGGAGGTTGCTCAGTGCCTTGTCTATGGCTAATCCTCCAGCATGGTGTCGGGGTTAGGATGGTCTGGGGGTAAGGTAGTCAGCCCAGGCAGCCTGTTGAGAAGGTAATAGAGTTTAGTGATATAGATACAAACCATCTGTGCCAGGTTGCCTCAGAGCCAAAGGTAGTCCCTTGACAATTTTATTTACAAAGCCTATTTCTCCAGTCAGCTAAGTTTTCTTTACCTTCAATAAAGAAAGATGTACACATTCAGAAGGTAACTCATCTCACCTGCCTTAGACATAAAACTTAGAACATTTTCTGCCTCACTTGCTTTGCCTTTCCCCTGTGACATCAAACCAAATTGATTTGAGTGCCAGGAAAGGATAAACTGAGTAGTGAAACTAACTCTTCAGGACAGGTCACCTTTCCTGATATCCGTATTCAGGTTTTCATCGAACATTGGCGCTCCATTATCATTAGGAATAACAGTCCAGGAAATAAGTATGCTCTTTCTGAAGAGCATAACTTCTGGAGAGGTGTCTGTTAAGCTCTATTTAACCTGGACATTGAGAGAAAAATTCGCCAGCCAAAATCTTGCAAAATTCCATACAACATGTCAGAAAGCCCATTTTACAACCTTCAGTGTCCGGGGGCATCCTTGTGATCTAAAGACTGCTCTGAGAGTTCAATTTCCCAGTGTAACCTTTTTCATTGCAGTAGATCATCAGAAAAATAATGCTGCTTTCTATTTGAACTACAATTTTTTTTTCTTTTACAGTTTATTTCCTTCAGCAAAATGCCACTCCATCAAAAATATGAGAAAGGAAAAAAGCTTACAAATCAGCAAATTATCCAAAGATAAAATTCTCTCTTTGCATAACTGATCAACAAACATGCCATGAATCCATTGTTCTGTTCTTAGTGGATTATAAAAAAGAAATCACATTTCTTTCAATATTGGAAAACATACCATAAAAAATAAATCAAATACATACAGCACATTCCCCAACGGGAAATTTTTCAGGAGAGTATCATCAAAAGTTTACATCAACAAATGGAACAAGATGATTACATGAAAATTGTCATTATAGATAGTATATTTTCCTGACATGTTGAAAATATTGATATTATTATAGGTATATAGTAAAGGTGAAAAAAAAGAAAAATGCTATTATATCCTTAAGTCTAGGTATTTAGAGCGTAAAGGGGTCTAAAAGCTGTAACAATCAAGCTATAGAGTTCAAAAGTTTTGGTCATCCATTTATTTTTAAATGCCACAGCACTGACAAATGTTCATGAAATACTGAAAATGAATGTATTATTTCTTTCCCAATCCTTCTTTGTAACCTAGTCATTCATTCCTTACACACCTTTGACCCAATGCAGGATTCAATTGTGTGGGACTGCCATGGGATTTTATGGAAGCTGGAAGTATAAAGGATTGTAGAAAGGCATTGAACAAACTCATAGAGTAGAAATTCACTAAAAAACAGTCTGTGTCATCTTCAGCTCAGGAAATCCCTCAATTATTGGTTGCTAGAAGCTGAAAGGTAAATACTGAGGGAAAAAACCTCCATGCTTTTATTCTGTATTCTCTCTCCAGGCATCCCTAAATTGCTGATGTATATGGACTCTCAGCTAGATATATCTTCAGTGTTGCCCTCTATATGTTATGTTCTTATATTCCTATGTCCAGATAAAATTCCCTCATTTTTTGTTCTTGGGAACTTAGAAAGAAAGATCTATGAAACCATTCTAGTCAAATTCATGTTGGTTTGGTGTTTTGTCTTCCTGTCCAATTAAAAGTACATTGGAAGTGAGGTGGTACTTCAGGAAGTTATCTAGAAGTAGTGTTGTCCAGAGGTGGAATTCTCAGACTTACCTTCGGATAGGCTAATTACTGCTATAAAATCTGAAGCACGTGATGAAGTCAGGCCCATGCTGAGCCATATCTTCAGGTTTCTAAGTTAGGCTCATGCTTTTTAAAGTACAGACCTTACTCCTGAAAGAACAAGCTTTGTATGGATGCATTGCAGCTGCACTTCTACGGACCAGTAGTACACCAAACAGCATCAGGATGAGCTTTGTGGTATGGTCTGGCCACGTTTAGGTTACGAAACGGGGCTGCTGAATGTAGACTCTATGGGAATTATTCCTGGCCTGTGATAAGCCTGAGCTGTTCCCAAACATAGCTTGGGGAAAAATAGGTGGTCCTGGCCAGGGGGGCATCGAGGCCACTCCAACAACACGGTGGTGCTGGCAGCCAGCTCCGGTGTCTGCACCCATGCTCCGTTCCCGTCTAGTGTAATACTACAGACATCTTTGCGGACACCTGCCCGTCTGCCACATTTGGTAGGGATCGAAGTACATGGACTTGTTCTAAGGTAGTGCATTAAGAACAGTTTTGAAACCAAAGTTGATTTGAAAAATATGAATTACAGATTGACCTTTTTATATGCCCTAAAGGCAGGAATGATCACATGCCAATCTTTTCATTTTCCTCTAATTTTTTTTTTTTTTTATGGAGAGCTGCAGTTAAGTAGTTCCTGACTATCAATTATAATAAAGACAGAAGAAGATGAGCTAGATAATTGAATATGCATTATTACAGAGATTGAACTATACTGTGGTTGCTACAGCAGGCTGATTCTGTAGGTTAAATTGCTTGATAGCATTTTACAACTAATGATTAATGATAGTAGCCTTTTACAGGATTTCATTTGTGGAAGCATTAGGGACTGTTATGTGTTAGCAATACTCAAAGTTGTTCCTGCAATGCAGTGGTTGAGAATTCTTACAGGAAATATCTAAATAATTTCCTTTGTTCAGTACTACTAGCACACAGTAATTGTTCTGTGAGTGGTTCCAAATAACCTGCAATCCTTAATTTGCCATTTTGCTCTCGGACAAATTGATTCCAAGCTATAATTTGTTTAACTACATGTGCTTTTATGCATTTAATGATTTTTTGTAATTTAACAAGCAATCTGGTTTGTTTCTTACCTGCAAAAGAGAATGCCAGCAAAGGGGCAGGGGAACAATCAAAGTTCACCCTTGTGCACTGACAATGCAGCTGTGGGTAAGCAGATTTGCTGCTAGGCAGCCCCACTAAGGAAAGGACAGAGAACTCCCAGGTCACGTAGAAGCTGTTCCTAAAGGTCAAGGGAAAAAGAAGATGATTGACATGAAAGCATCCTCAAGGCTATGGCTGGCTCAGACTCAGGAATAAATCATCAACATCAATCTTATGAACATTTTTTCAAATGCAGTCACTTAGGAAGATTATATCACAAAGCTTCAAAATGACATGTTTTGGCAACATTCTTGGAATTTTAAAGACAAAAAAGACAAATACCCCTCCTAATGTACATAACTGAACAAATCTGAATGCTATTCAAAATGCAGCATTGTATAAAACATTTAAGAAGATACCTCCAAAATGACTGCAGATGCTGTAGTGACTGACAGTCAACTGTGCTAAAAGAAATTAAAAGGCAGGTCCAATATACATATTACTTGAGGGGCGGGGACAAAGAAATAGTTTCTGTGCAAGCTGAGACCAAATACTTGATTCATTCACTTCAAAGAACAGGCTTTGTTGTGACAACAGCTTTTTTTGGGGGCATACAATTTCAGGAAAGATCATATTTGAGCTGTGAGCTGTTTTTTAGTTAATTTGATCAGCTGCATCTTCCCCTCCAGACTGATCCATCTTGTTGGATAGGATCACATAATTATTTAACAGTATGGCTGGAAAATAAGGATGAACAGACTGTGGCTGTTTCTTATTTACTAGAAGAAGATACGGTTATCTTGGCATCAGCAAGAGTTCCCTATTTACCCTTCATGTGTGATTAAATAGAATATGTTTGCAGATAGTAACACCACCGCAGTCCAGAGGCATTCCCCACTGCAATGAGCAGAACCAGCTGTCACGTCAGGGACAAAGCTGCACAGGTAGATGTTATAATATAATGTCCAGGATGGGTCTGTGCTGCAGTCAGTGCTGTGGCTGTACCTAGTGTAGGTACATCTGAACTAGTTTTACTCTGGTGAGTACTGGTAATAATTGCAATAAAAATGAACTGATGTGAGTTTTAAGGTAGCTTAGAAACCTGAGTCGATACTCAGGGTCCCCTGTAACATACTATGCTGCTGAATGCTTTTTGTTATTCTCAGTTAGTCTGGTAAGGGTATATCTACCCCAGTAACCATGTTCTTCTGTAGACAAAATTATCCAAGGCATGTGTATTTCTCTCAAAGGTTAATATTTCTGGGTATGTGGGGGAAGACAAGCTGCCAAAAATAATATGTTGAAACATAGGATCTGAGTACAGCAAAGGTACTACTCTAAGACAACTGGCAATTTTTTGAATGGTCATCATAACATATTTGTTATTAACAGCTGCAAAGCACTTGCTAAACCAAACTCCATAAGTCTTTAAATACTTCCCAGTCTGTTTCCCAAGAGCTGACTTAACATTTTCTCTAATATCCAGTTGTATAGCCCTACAGGATGTTTGCTGAGCAGTAGCAAAAATCTGAAGTACATTCACGCTCTGCATAATAAATCTGCTTATTCACTGCAGAATAATAATATTCTGGTTGTGCATCTCAGTGTTTTCTAGAAGAGGAAGCAATGAACTGAAAGTCTGGTAATCAACAAGGAACTGAAGCTTGTAGTTCTGCATTCATCTGCTGCCAGTGATTATGGTTAGAGTGGGAAATCTCTGCTGCAGAAGCAACCACAGCCTGTAGTCAAGACTGGGATGTTTTATGATTACATATTAAACAAATATAGACATATATACATTTTTTTCCTGACAGAAGTATAATGTTCTCAGATGGTAAATATCATAGATGATATCATAAATATGATCTTATTGACCAGAGCTACATTTGAAGAGGTTTGGTCTATTTCGGTAAAAAAGTCATAATGAGATAGTGACCTGCTGTTAAAAATTGTCTCTAGTCTTCTTGGTCCTTGGCATTGCTGTCTCCTCTGCTTATGAACCATATTGCCTGTGGATAGCTTTGAGGATAGCTCCTCTTTCCATCCAGAAATCCCTGTCCCTGACTGGGACTGTGCAGCAAACCCGCAGACTCCTACCTTCAGTCAAGTATTTTTGGCAATACAACTCTGATCTGACCTTGAGCAAAGCCAGTATTTCGTCTCTATAATGAGCTGGGAAACATACCTTCCAATGTCCTTAGGCATTTGAAATGCAGCAGCTATGTCAGACAAAGAGAGACAAATGCTGTTTCTGAAATGCTAAATGAACTGGAGACTATTGAAAGTTGCCATTGATTCCCACATGGCTAAGAGCACACTCTGTGACTATCACTTATGTGTTCAACATCAGTAATGTACTTTGCTCTGTAAAGTAAAACAGCTTTTGGAAATCTGGAGACTTTGTCATTTTTTCATTGACTTCACTGGATATTGGGTTTTGATAGTGAGGACTGGATAAGTACTGTGAGGAGGGAAGTTCAGAAAAACAAACAGTGGTAGTGGTTTGAGTTTGAATACAAAATATCAGAATTTTAAATGAAGAATAAAAGGTTTAGAAAGAAGACAAGGATGGCATGATCAGTACAGTAAGCCACAAAAAAGGGAAAAAAAAAGAAAAAAATTCATTGCCTGATGGGGGAGATCAAAGGTATAAGAACAGAGAAGATGGTTCTTAGTACAAAAGACCATCATAATCATTAAGGGAAAAACTACTACCATTATTAATGACATCAAATGAAGGAACACAAAACTAAAAACTACAGACTTCCAGATCTTCTATTCTATTATTCATAGCTAATTTGCAAAATGCATATTTTGTAGTTTCTTATGACTCACAAACACTGACTTGTACATTTTGAAAACAAGAAATGATAGCTGAACAATAATAATTTTAGTCTAGCCAACTCTCAGTGATAGAGAGACAAAAATACAATATGTGAAAGGCCATAAAACCGGATGATTATTCCAGGAAAATATGATGCAAGTATCAAATACAAATGTTTGCACTAGATGATTTTTACAGTAACTTGCACAACATGTAGTAATCATTTGAAGTATGTGCATTTCATTAGCAAGTCTATTTGAAATAAAATTGAAATGGTTTCATTTTCAGCTTTGATCCCATCTTTATGTACTTTTTTAGAAGTCAGATTTTTAATGAAAGTTTGTTTAACTGAGCTTTGGTTCACATTGATTTTTCCAACTCTTGTATTAATATTATTTAGTGCATGTTTTCTTAATGTGCCAAGTATTGTGCAGTTATGAAACATTATGCAAATATAAAAACATACATAATTATTACTACAAATGTTTCTTTCCTCCAGATGGTTCAATGAAAACTAATGTTTGGGGTTTTTTTTTGAAGGACAACCATTTAACTTTTAAACCTGTCCTACTGCAAAATGGGAATCAGTATCATCATCATCAGTGTTGGATAAATCTGTGCAAGAATTCTGTTACACTGAAAAGTACATAAAACCTGGATATGATATCCTCTTTTAGTATAGAAATAAATATAAATTTATTATATATATTAATCCACTCAGTGAAGTGCAGTGGTGCTGATTCTCCAGTAAGCCTCATCTTGCTCTGCACTGATCTTCTTCTGCTTATCACATTGTCATTTATACTTTTACCAAGTAAGCATAAGCGGAAGAGCCTCACGCCTTTTTGCACATATGTAAATAAAGTTTGAAGCGGTGAGCACTGCCATAAAAATTTATGTAATATGAACTCATTCTGGGATAACTCTGTCAACATAGCAGGTAGATGTGCAAAAGGACTAAATGAACATTTCTCAGCGCCTGCTGCTCAGTTATATGCAGAAGAAGGAGTAAAGCAATCTTACAGGCCTAGGGCGACCTTGGCACAGGATTTCAATGTGCAGCTGACATGCGTGTGAAAGAAGTGAGCGACAAAAATACAGCTTTAAGTTGTTTGCTCTGTGTGACCAGGCTCACTCTGCAGGTGAGCTCATCCTTCCAAGTACAGCTGGACCAATGTGAAATGTTTTAGTATTGTGTCAGTAACTTTGCTGAGCCAGAACAGGAACCAGGACCCTGCTGTGCTAGGTACAAGCTCATAAGATAAGGACTGCGCTCATCGCGGAGTTGGCAACCCGAGCCTTGAGAGGTCTAGGAAACCATTGCTAGGACAAAAAGCAACAATAAGAACATAATGTATAGCATGAGAAGTGGCAGTCACCACACACCATGCAAACAATTTTTCATGGGGTTGAGGATAAAAAAGGAGCTTTAAGGAAGGATCTGAAGAAGCAGCAACAGGCATGGGGAAGGTGGCAGCTCTCCTTTGGACTTTGCCCTGCTACCTCACTTCAATGTATATTGCAGAACTTCATAGGCACCCATATTTCTATAGTGGGGGAAAGTCACTTACCATTCCCAGCAGCAACAGGCTGTGATTATTGACCATTTTAGAAAGTGCAGATGTGCTACCTATTGCATCTGCTATGTTTTCAAAGGAACAGCCAGCCCCCAAGGTAAGAGGACAATTGCTGCACAGTGCAGAGTAGTGTCAGGCAGAAAGTAGTTAAATTGAAAGAATGTTGCTGCTTATAATGGCCTTGAAACACAACCTATGTCTCAACAGCAAAGAGTTTTATAACATCCTTGGTGCAGGAAAGGCCTTGATATGTTTTTACAGATTTGAGTACAATAGGTTCAGAATCTTGACCAGGACTTTGCCCATCAGTGTAAAAGCAAGAATTTGTACTTGCAATCTAACCACAAAAACACGACAAAGCTTTTCCTTGGCTGATGCATAAAGCAGATCTCGACTGCTGAAACTGCAGAGACAATGCATTACAAGCTGAAAATGGACTGACAGATTTATACAAGAAGTTCCTATGGTTTTGTACATTTTAATCTTAGTGTTAGGTATTGCTCAGCTACTAAAACACACCCCTTCATCTCTCCCCTTCTCAAAAATCCGGAATAATCCTTTTCTTTCTTTTTCCTAATAGCCCAAGGGTCAGAACCCTTGTTCGTACAAACCTTCCACTGCCTGAGGAGGTTTGAAGCTATATTATAACTTAGGACAGCATCAGTAAGTTTTATGTGAATTTACAGAAATGGATGTTCTCATTCTCCCAAGGGCAATGTTTTACATGCCATAAATGTGAAAGTGCTCCCTGGAGTCAAGCTGTGCTCTTGCGTTCTTCACCCCAGGTAGAGTTTTCACTATCAAACTCTCTCATTTACTGCTACTTACGTATTTTGCAAAGTGTGGAAACAAACATACTAGAGGAATTCTGTGTGCAGAAAGCAACCCTCCAGCACAACTTTGGTGAATCTTCTATGTCATGATTTGACCAAGAAATGTACATTTAAAGATAAGGGTACTGCCTCTGACTGATGAAATCACTGACCCACAACTTGCTGGAAGGTGGGAAGGCATGTTGCTGAAGTTTCACCATCTAAATGCTCTGGTTTTCATGTGAGTTCTTAAGCATCCTTGGCCATGCTTAGAGACATAGTCTGCAGCTTGATGAACCTTGTTTTTTACGAATTATTTTATTTTGTGTCACACAGAATCGTTTGTGTTGAAATAAATATTATTCAAGCCTGTATTTGAAAATTTGCCCCGTATTTGAGTAACAGCATTAATCAATATACTCTAAATTGGCTTTAAGCCAATTCTTTTTGAGCAAGACAATATAGCTAATCAATCTGTTCCAATGAATGGAACTGCCAGCCCTGGTAAATTCTGGTAATTCTGCTGGTTAATACCACTGTTAGAAGCATAAAATTCACTGCTGTATCATCTTGATAGCAGAACCTCTTAGTTTCTGACAGTCTGGGCTGGACACCTGGAAATCTGATATGACCAGGACTGTGCATGTGCAAACCATGTGTATTCAGTGAGTCCAGTGTATCCTGCACGTTAGACTTATATTTAATGTTGTGTTCATTTGCACATGTAGAGTAACATACCGCTTCCTGGCCACATCAAGCAAAGTGATCATTTGCACAGGCAAAATAGGTCTAAGATGTGGGATGCACCTGAGATAATGCCATTGGACATCTACAACAAGCTTTGAGCTATACAGATACAGTTATTAACCTGTATGAATGAGGAAGGTGGCATGAAAGTGATGAAGTAATAATACATTGGGCACTAGTTTGTGTTGTGGAACTAATGTGAGGGGCATGTTTGCTCTTCAAGTTTATTCCAAGCAGTGATCAGAAGAATGGAGTTAATACAAACCAAGGTAATTAGACACTTGTGATTAATTTCACCTAACTTTGCTTGTCTTGCAGTTAAGCACCTAGTCTAAGCTTTCTGGTTAGTTGAGAAGTCAGTCACCACTAGAGAAAGATGTACTCTCATAAGGGAAGGGTATTATGCAGCTAGACTGAAGAACATTGGGATTTTTGTTTCTGTCCACTGGGTAGAAGAAAAGGCTAAACAACTCCCTAGATTAGACACATACATTTTCAGCTACTAATGCTGAGTGAGATGAATTTATTCTAAGTGGAAAATAGTTTTGGTTAGCAGTTTCAGAGGAGGCTCATACTTTCCACAATTATATATTCCGCACAGCATGAATATGAACTATAAAGGCTATAAATCCTACTCAGAATGGAACTTCCTGCCCACAATGTTTTGACATGAATTAACTGCCAAAGTACAAAGGAATATTTTCTGTTTTGAAAATTTGCTCTGACACTTCACTGGGATTTTGCAACTGAACTATGACAGTTTTCATTCTGTGATACAATCTATAGGTTTTATGTGAAATGTGATAGTACTTGAGCTAATTAGGATATTTTCCCATTAGCAGTTAGTAAAAATGAATGTTTCATTGGGTTTACTGGCATTTTCCTTTGACCACTCAGTGGTATAAAAAAAGGTAAGCCATTTTTCCAACAAAGTGCTGAAAAAATTGAAGCCACTTATGTTGATTTTTTTTTTTTTTACAGATTATTTATAGTTAAATTTTATGAGAACCATGAGTAAATACAAATACACATTTGTACAGTGTTTTTCAAATTAAACCATATGAAGGCTAAATCACATCTGGCAGTGATAGTTTACTTTTGCTATGGGGGTTTCAGATGTTTGGTAAACTGTAACGGATAATTGTACATTGCACGATATTGCATGTAGCTCACATACGCTGCAATACCTCCATCTCTTCTGAGAGTTACAGCATATCTCAAAGGGTGAGGCTGACTGATAGTGCATTAATATATTGTATGCCAAAGTATGCAGATGGGCTCTGAGGAAGGTAGCCAGCTGCCTGAAGTCCTATAGCTCTTGTATGGCAGCACGTTACTGCGCAGAATAAAAAGTGTTCAGGTTGACACAGGAAAGCAGATGCACACTATTTCTAAGGCTTGTTGGCCTTCCTTTGCATGACCATGCTTTCGTGCATGTGCCAACTGGCCCTTCATGGCTGAGTAAAATAGTTAAAATCAGTTTGGGAAAAAAAAAAAATACCCAGACTTGCATTGTTTGTGTAACTGAGCTAAATTTTGGTAAAGAAGAATAGATGTGACTCAGTATACTGGATATGAATTAAACATACGAGCTTTTTCTTAGGAGTTAGTGAGAACAAATGCAGTCACAGTTTATTTGCCCTTCTTGCTCTTCTTATTTTTTCATTTATCCAGGAATTGCTTTTTCAGTTTTATTTTTCTGGAAGCAATAGTGAATGCAAAATAAGCACCTTCTGTTTAATGGTTTCACTGTGCTATGTAGTATATTATTGTCTAATATTATCTTTATAATAAGAAATACAGTATACATAGGCATTAAATTGCTGAGGAAAAATTTGCAACAGAACACAATAACATATTCAGTCAGTTTTTTTCTTGTCTGTGCCTGTTTGTCTTTCACTGTCGCACTGTGGTGTGGGTTGGTGGGAAAAGGGACTCCATCTGGGCCCTTCAAGTGGATCAAAGACTTTTGCCTTGCTTGGAAGACTGGAAAGGTCACCCCTCCTCTTCCCCTTGTCATAACACTACAGCCAATGTTATTGCTTCTTAGAAACAGAAGCCCGTATGTTTGCATTCAATTTTTTCTTTGTCAGCACAGAGAAGCCAAAACATCTTTCACTGCTTCTGTGCTATATCCCCTTGTCCCCACATTGTGCTTGAAAATACTTTGGCATAAAAAGGTGTGCTTATTCAAGGGAGTCCAACTTTTGGAGACTCCTTAACCATCCCATAGTAAATGTGACTAAAACCAGTGACCACACTGCTAGCTCCAGGTGTCTCTCCCAATACGGTAGAAATAAATCCTTATCTCACAAAATACATCTTCACTGTAGTAAGAACTTCAGCATCAGTGATGTTTCCACTTGAGGTCATGCCTTTGTGGGTCCCTAATGCGACTGAAAGGAGTTGCTGTGGATGAAAATTTGACAGGAACATCTTCACTTGTGTTTACTGCATGGAATTAAATTTCAAGTGGCACAGACTGGCACAAGTCAGGCACTCGGGTGGAATTGCACCAAATGGCCTAAGTTGAGAATGGGAGCCCTTTCATTTTCCTTGTTTTGTGCCTAACATGCTCTTCTTACAAAAGTAATAGCATGCTATTTACTAGTGGGACAGCAGCTAAGACTAATATACTCTGCAGTCTAAAAAAAGGATTAAAACTGTCTGCACTGACTGCTTGGTAGCTGTGCTTTTTATCTGGATATTTTGGCTATTTAGTTCTACTTTAAAAAATCTTGAAAGGCTTAGCCCATATTAGTGACAATTTGTCTGCAACAATGCAGTTTCAGAGACAAAGCCAAGTTTTAGCTCAAAAATGAAAAAAACCTCATAAATTACCAAAAAACCCCCCAACAAATGTTTCCCTTCCATCATGGGGATAAAAAGTGAATTAAGAGTCTTTGACAACTTGTATATCAAGTTTTGAGCTGATGCAGTCTTAAGTGGCTGAGTTATTGACCTCTGAAAAATGGACTTTGTAATGGAAATACTGACAGACTATAAACTATAGCTATGCTAGTGGGGAGGGGAGGGAAGGAGAATACTGTAATTACTAGTACGTAAATATTGTTCTACTATTGCCTTGACAGATCAAACCCAAACAAATCAAACGCAAACATGTCATTTCACAAACCCAAAGCTACAGCCAAGCTGGTGGATACCATACGAGGTGTCTTTATCCTTGCCTTGTTCCCTTTCTTGTCACACCCTTGCATCTTCCCTTAAATCCTTAAGTGGCATGCACAAGACTGCCAATTTCTAAAGCAACTTAAGGTTCTTAGAAAGTTATATTTGTCTCCCCTGAAACTGGATGGCACTGACAAGAGGTGAGAGAGGAAAAAGGCAAAAATGCAATGCCTGGGAAGGAAAAACATGATAGGAAGGAAGGCACAAAAGAAGCAATTGAGAAGGAGAAAAGGGCGAGGAACAAGGTTGTGGTGAAAACAATGGAGTGATTGAGAAGTTCAGAAAATTGCAATGACAGAGGTGAATTGCAAGGATTTGGGCTCATTGCTAGAGAACGAAAGATGGAACAAAGTTGAAAGTAACAGAACTGAATGGTTATTTACCACCATGTTCTGTGAATAAACAAGGACATTAAAAGAAGGGAGGGATAATTTCTACCCAGAACTGCTAGTGTAAGGAAAATTCGGCTTCTTAAGATTGAGGAGAATATTGCTTTCCCCTTGAAATCCATAATCCAAACTTATCCAAGAAGAGCAAAAACCTTCTATGTTTTGTGAATGCTAAAATCAGTAAGATTATGCGTCCACAACATAATGTAGCTGCTTATTATGGGTGGGATGCATCTTAAAATTAGTCATGCAAACATGCTGTAAAGTACTGAAAAATTTTTAGGTTGACAAATCATTTTTCACTACGAAAAGACCTTTTGTAAATAATTGTTCATTATTATTGATCCAAGACTTGAGAATAACTGCAAAAAAATCCAAACTCAGAGTTAAAAAAAACATGCCATTTGACTTGTAATGGATTTTAAAAAATTTTGTGCCGATTTAATGTGCCTTTAAGTATAAAGTAATCTTCCCAAGAAAAAAAGAAGTTTCCAATTAAAAAATTGTTGAATCCCAACTTAGATTATTGGAAAAAAAAAATAATCCTCAACTTCTTTTTTTTTTGGTAAACAATAAAAGCAGAAGTGCTGCAAAATAATAAAAAAAAATAGAATCATTAATTACTTCAACAGTATTAAATCTGTATATTTTGCAATTAAGTTTTGGTCAGTTGATTTCACAAAACTCTGATTGCAGTATCTCTACAAATTCCCAATGCTTAAAACTACAACAACATCACCTCTGCCTGAAGAAGTCTTTAAGATGCAAACTAGTGGAGAGTGAAACATACTCTCTGAGGAATCAGTAGATACCTGCTCTGTTGTTGCGCTTTCTTTTAGGCTTCCATTGCTGTGCTAGGTGGTCTCAGTCCGACCAAACACAGCTGTTCACATGTTGCTATGTTAACTGACTTCAGAGAGAGATGTGGTTTTTTACTTTTGCCTACAGTTAGCATATTGCCTTCTCTATTGCACTATTACAGATTTTTTAGGAAAAAATACTAAATTAAAACCAACATAACAACAAGAAGTAAACATAATAGCAGTAGTAGCAAGTAGCAAAAGACTTAAGGTTAATCCAAAAGTTGGCAGGATAAATATCCATGTTGTAAGAGGAGACTGTTGACAAGAGGGACTCTATCTTTTAGTACAAAGGGTCCTTGAATCCAAGGCAGAGATTTAGACTGGTCAGACGTCTGCTGTTGGTCTTCTCTTTTCATAACTGTCTACATGTTTTGGATACCTACTTAATCAGTCTTAAAATTGTCTGTGTACTTAAAATTATATACTATGTACATGTCTTGACTAGAAAGAAAAGCATTCTGCCTAAATTCCACCACAGTCTAGAATTTGGAGGAGAGAGACCCACATTCAAACCGTGTCCCCAGAGGGATCTGTTCTGGTAATCATGCATGTAGTGCAAGGAATAAATGCCAACATCATTGGTTTAATTACAAAATGCTGTACAATAGCAGAACAACCTAGTAGTTAAACCAGGTTTTCACTCCACAGGTGACACCTTTTCCAACCCAGATCTCACACGTCTAGTAAGATACATGAAAAGAGGACAATTCTGAAGGTAGTGACAAGTTTCTGAAAGGATAAAGGCATTGCTAAACACTGAGCTGGAAGTGACTTCAGGCTTACTTGAGACTCATTCTTCCTGTCGGGAAGTCTCAGTTTCTTGTCCAGTTGTGTGAAGCTACATTGAGTCACTAAATCTCAGGAAGCTTTAGAAGCAGTTTACTGTCACCCTCATTTTAGACCTAACCTAAGGTTAATTTAGGAGCTTAGACACTTAAGCATCTCTGTACGGACAGTGAAGATAGCTAAATATATGTCAGACCATTTAAAATCTGTACCAAATGCTAGTAGTACTTCTTTGTCTTTTACTGAGGGTGACAGACCATTATCAATATGTCAAAATGCCAATCTAGACACGTCTTTGAGCTGTCTAATGTTAGTGGCAATGAATTTGATCTCTTGATTTCCTATACTGTCAAAATCTGGAGATGGTCAGGGCACATTACCTAAGGTTAGATGGCAATGAAAAGGACTCAAAGGAAATTTGAGTTAGGATGAAATTAAGGGCCTTGTGTTAGATTTCTCCTCTTTGGCAAAGTTTCTGCTGAATACTCATATCATTAAGAACCTAATACAAATGAGTGCACTGTAAATGTCTGCCATCTTCCAAAATGTAAATATCAGTCTTTCTAGTGAGCGGATTTTGGGGTTTTTTTTGTAAAGCCAAAGATTGTATTCTATATGACAGAAAGTCAATGTCAGAAGCAGAGGAATAGTAGTAATAAACCTTGGAAAGAGAGTGATTACATTAGACCTGACAACATGAATGAGAGTCATAGACTTTGCCTGGGAGATATAAAATGTGCTACTTCTTACTCTACATTCCTCTCTCCCAAATGTAATACTTAGTTGGAAGTTATGTGAATTCCAAAGGATAATATAATTTAAATGGACAAATATCTTACATTTTAGAAGAATACTGTCTCTTGACCATCAAAGAATGAATATTTAAATATTAGCCCAAATATTAGAAATTAAAATGAGCTCCTTATCTTTGTTCAACACAGCAACATCAATATACCACCAGTGCCAAGTCACAAAACCCAAATGGTTGGTAATTTGAGCTCTTCATTGTGGAAACAAATATTGAAACACACTTTTGCTTTGCAAGCCTGCATCTACAGTTTTAGGTTAGTTCTAATGTAGAATTAAACAAATGTTTTGACCTTGAAAGTTGTTGCACATAAAACTGTCCTTTATCTGACAGCCCTTCTCAGCATCCACAAAGCATCTCAACATCCAATTAGGCAGCCGTAGAAAAGACAGATGTTCAAAAATGGTCAGCATCTGTTTATTTTATTGCTTCATAGGAGGGATTCTCTCTTTTGAACTCCTTCTGTGGGTTGAATATTCATTTCAAGAAGTTCACTTAGCCTCGAAAATTCAACAAAGCTTAAATTAGGTCAGAGAAGAGAAGAAAATTATCATTACAGCATGATTTAATTTGCAAAAGAGGTGATTTAACCTACATTTATTCTTGCCCAATGGACTCAGCTATGATGGAAGTTCTGACAGAAAAGCAGCAAAATAATAAAACCCCCAATTTTATTAAACATTCAGAAGTACTAAATTACATTTCAGATCTTCATAATTCAGCCTTTTTTATTATTTGAATGTCATTTCATGTTGTATCAGTGGTACCTGGGAATAATACTAGTGAGAAGGTGATGAAGAACTAGTGAAAATGATGGACCAGATGAAAGAAAATGAATAGTGGATTTGTTACTCAGTAGGAAGGGCACAGGGTAAAATAAACACTTCAGGGAGGTGGTTTCTAAATGTATTTGAAATAAGAAGAAAATTAAATTAATAAGCTGAATTAGGAGACATGAAAGCATCTGTTTAGTGTATTTAGTGTTAAATAAAGAGAATACAAATTTCTGTTCTCTGAAAATACAGTGTTTTGGATAAGAAACCTATAGTTTTAACTGAAATTTGTTCTAACTCTTCCTATATGAAATGGCAAAGGAAAGACTTCATTTCAGTAAGTTTGCAACATTTTGGGTTTTGTTACATGATTCCATGTGATTTCCCTTTATGTTTTAAAATGACAATGTTTGTAATATCCACAACTTGTAGAAGTAGTGTTTCAATATATAAAAATGAAATACAAAAACCAGCAGAACGAAAATATCTGAAACTCTTTCAACTTTACTATTTAAATGATCAAAAAAGTCAGCAGAATTAAGCTTTTCTTCTAAAAAATAATATGTTTTTTATGAAACGTAGCAATTTTGAGAAGAAATATGTCTTCTGGTGAAAACTGTTCTGGAATAAAAATGCCTGTATGTGATCTCTGGTTGATTTCTGCAGAAGAACAGGTCCTCTGTGAGTGACAGAAGGGGTGGGGGATGATGTTGTCCTGCTTAGGTTTGTGGGTATATATAAGGAGAAGGGAAAGAGAGCCAGAAAACGAGGGGATGTCCATTGACGAGGGCTGGCTCCTGGCCTTAGCAAGGATTACAGAGCAATAGGGGTAGATCCGAGAGACACGGTGCTGATGACCTGATACACGCATTACATCTGTTTCACTGGGTTTCCTTCAGACTAGCTCCCACCTGTTTCTCTGCATCAAATGCTAATTCATGGCTGGAGTAGCCTTGTTCTGTTCATTTTTTGGTCTCATTTCATTTTGTGTGTTCTGTGCTGATAAGGCATCAATCCACAGAAAAGCCATATGATGTCCTAGGGCGAGACTTCTCTGTCCTCACTCCCACACACTGGTTCAGCAGCAAAGGCAGAAAGGAAAATCATTTCTTTCCTAATTAGGGGTTTCCACGCAGCAGTCACTGTTGATTACGGGACAGGTTATGTCTCACAAGCATGGCTGTACTGCTGAAGAGAAAAGGCTTGGGATGTCCCTGTGCTTGGCAATATTAATTTGAACTTTCTGACTTCTAGGGTCCCATTATAGGTTGGAGTAACTGAGAGCAGCCCCAGAAAGGAATTACCTGAGGGATACACCGGCTGCTGTGAGGGACTGCCGGAGGGAACGTCTCCAGCGTCGTGGCGGGGCGAGTTTTCCCTTTCCCTTGGCCCGTCCCCGTCGCGGGCGGTGAAGGAGCCGCGGGCCTCAGGCGCCGGGCGCGGAGCGTCGGTCGGGCCGGGCCGGGCCGGGCCGGGCCGGGCCGAGGAGCGGCTCCGGCCGCCCCCCGGTCAGCCGGGGGGTCCGCCGCCAACCTGCCGCCCCGCCCCGGCCCGGCCCGCCCCGCCCCGGCGGGAGGGCTCTCCGCGTTCTCCTCCCTGCCCCGCTCCGCTCCGCTCCGCTCCCCAGAGGAGCCCGGCCGGCGGTAGCGGTGGGGTGAGGCCCGGTTCCCGCGGGTGACACGGTTCGCTGAGGGAGTTTCCCGCCCGCTCCTGCTGTGGCAGACCCCGCCGCCTGCTGTCTGTCACACCGGTGGCCCGAGCTCGGGCCGCTCCCGCCGGGAAGAAAGCCTCCCGCCGGCCCTCGGCTGGCCTGGCCCCTTCCTTCAGCCCCAGGGAATTCCCGGCCGGCTCGCCACCACCCCGCCCTGGCCTCTCCAGAGCGGGTCGTGACAGCCGGTAACTGGCTCCTTCTTTTCTCTGCTTCTTTTAGGGGCCTTAGTTGAGGCTTTAAAGTCTTTTAGTTTGGTCAAACCAGCTGCTTCTGCAACTTGCATTTGGGACGCTTCAATAAGCGGTACTGTGAACAGTGCAGATGGGAAACTGAGAGTGAAGTAGGGCCAGTTTTCATCACAGAACTAGAGTTTGGCTTTTCAAGTGAAAAAATCCTTGCAAGTTTTGCTTCTGGCAGTCCGTGATACTGTGAGCAAAAAACCATATCCCATCCATGGTTTTATTTCTCTGTGTTTGCTTTGACTTTGTAAAGGTCCCCAGAAGGGACCCGTATCTCCACGCTTCCACAAGAAAATACAATTACACTCAAAGCGAAGGAATTTCAGGTAATCCGTCACAAACCTCATTCCCTTCCTTTCCCCACCCCAACAGTAATTCTTTACTATAATGATAACAATTCTCTCTAGTGCCTTCAAAACCTTCCTCAGTGGAAATGTCTGGTGATAAAATGTGGTTTGTATCATGTCCTGAAGAATATCACATTCACAGTACTTGATTTCATAGAGGAGCAAACTCTAAGGTTGTGGCATTCCTGCAAGGAAAATTCTGCCATACACAACAGAGCTGTTGCACAAGTCCTTCTGCTGACATCGGTTCTCATATGCCTCAATTTATCAAATATCCAGTGGGAAATTATCATGGGAAAGCACAATTTTGTCTATAATACAGATAGAGTTGCCCTGTCATTATTCTTCCAGCTTCCTTACTGAGTCCTAATCATCATCCCACCTAGGATGTGGTTATGAGTCAATTGGCTTTGATGCCCATCGTACAAAAGCATTTTCAACCCTTAACATTGCAAAAAATACATGAAAGTTTAAAAGATGTGTTGAATGATGCGAAGTCATTTCCTAATGGTAATGACTGGATCTGAACCTGGAAAATATAATTTATTGTACTTTTGAAATAAATCTGATAAAAACTTTACTTTTGCACTCAATATTATTTTCAGCCTACAATAGATTACACCTAGCTACCAAAAAGGTGCTTCATGTACATCCCTTGTGAGATGAAGGAGAACTAATCAATTGAGTATAATAACAAAAGAGACAGATTTATCAGTTCACTTTACTCAGCTGGAATGATTTGTGATTAGGACAGAAAAGTTTAAAATGGGAAAAAAGCTTATTATGGCTATGTTCTGAACTAGACTAGAAACGAAAAAGCCTCTGCCAATATATTGACATGTGAACTGAGGCATCCAATTCATTGTGTGCATATTTAGACCTTGATTTATTATAAATGTATAACTACGGCTTGCTTTTTTCTGCTGGAGTCAGCAGCAAGAATATTTCCCCTGGCGAACTCCTCGGGCCTGACACCTTTCTGTCTGATCTGGGACATGATTCCCCTCTTATGACATCCCTGAGAATCTTTCCATTGATGTCAGTGAGAGGTACATCAGCTTCTTAAATCAGCACTAAATGAGTGCAATAGCCTGCTTCTGAGCCTCGAAAGTGAATTCTGTGTATATAAAGCCAGCAGATCATTGCGTAGTCACTCTCAGACCATGTTGCAACTTTGGCAGGATAAAGAAATCTTCTGCATGTGGCTGCTTCAAGACTTATAATTCATGGGCAGAGTGGTATCAGGAGTTAAATCTCTTCTTGTAAACTAAAACAGTGCTAGAGTACGCTTTCTGGTTCTGTGACCAGAGGTGGCATGGTCAGACCGTATGTTACTAGACTGGGTCCCAAGACAGGGTGACTGCTTCTAAATTGCCTTTAGGAATGGTCTTTTGTCTGTGCCAGTTCCCAACGTACCTAGGGTGATTTGAGAGACAGCCCATATCAAAATGCTGCAGGAGCTGCTCTGTCAGTGTAAAAATGCAATGGCCAAATTGCTGCTCTCACACCTCTGCTCAGTCTCTAATTTATTAACAGAGATGCACCCAAAGGGCCTTCGGACCTGTCTGTATGGGCAGCTGTATGCAAAATCTCTGCCCCCATTTAAGGGTCCGAAAGCCCCCATGGAAATTAGCATGCCATGTTGGGGTGACACCATGCCACTGTCCGTAGCAGCTTGGATGCAGCCCTGAACTGACGCAGCCACACTGCTTCCCAGCCTGGGTCGTTGTTGCCTTGTCTGGAGCACAGGCAAAGCAAATCCAGGTTCACTCATCTTTGCTCACTGTACGCACGTCCCTAGAGTGGGAAGAACCAGGTGGAAGATGTTTGTGTCTGTGACATTATTAGGTGTGGAGATGTTTATATCTGAAGGAATAGCACACACAGCTGAGTTGATGTTCACAGTTGCTTGGTGTCACCCAGTTCTGTTCAGTGGAAGTATTTCTCTTTGACAGTGGTGTAGCTGAGATGAAACATTAGCTTAGCACAGAGCTGAGAGCTAGGAGAAACATGTAAAACTGGTAGAGACTACTGGTCACCCTAAATTCTAATGGGGTGTTATCCAACCAATAAAAGGATGATTATCATCAAAAGCAGAGTTCGCTTTTGAACAACAGCACTGTATTTAAATTTTATTAAAGTCCCTGTATTTAACTTTTATTGAAGTCCAAGAAGCTCCAGATTTAATCCTTATTCTCCTTAAGTTTCTATGACTGTTAAAATGGTATTCTTATTCATTTAAATTACAGTCATCTACCTACCTTATTCAGGTGGCTTGTTTCAAGATTGGTTGTGGATATGAATTCATTTCCTTGGAAAGGAGTAAATTAAAAAACATACATAAAAAAAGAGGTAACATTTCATCTTAATGCAGAAATACATGCAAAGAATCAAAGATTTGTAATATACTTGTTCCACCTAACTTTTGTTTGAGTTAAGAAAGAAAATAATATCTATGCATCTTTATGTGCACAAGTAACCATATTGTGACTACTCTGTATGATGCATTGGTCTTCTGTAAGGAATGTTCTCTATGGAAATCTGTGCTTTGAATTTGGGAGCATGATGTGCATTAATTGCAAAAAAGTGCCCTCTGCTGAAGATTGTTTCTCAGGCTGGGCACCTGAATTACCTTAAGAGATGCTACTCTTCTTCCAAGCAAGTATGAGCATGATAAATGAAGTGAAGATTTCCTGTGTTTTCTTAATAATTTTTATTTAGGATTCAAGACAAAACAGTCTGTGATCCTCAGATCATATGTACAGCAGGCAGTTCTGCTTTTCCTGAGCCCAAGTGACATGAATCAACAGGGAAATAGAATATTCTCTCTATTCAAATACTTAAGACTCACAGTAATTCTTCAGCACAGCTTTCAAAAACAGCAGTACTAACAATGAAGCCCTCATTAAGAAGAGAAAAATTACAGTGGTCTAAAAACCAAGTCAGATCCTCACTAAGAGTTAATTGACAGTGCTAAATGGAAGTCAGTAATACTCAGTTGATCAGAAGCATCTGATTCACCATTTAGTGTGGAAGAGAGGAAGAACAGCATTGGCTGACTAGAAGAGTTTATGCAGTATTGGATTTCTCTTTCCTGAAATACAGGGAATCGGGTAGCAAATCTGGACATTTGCTCAGTGTCAAGCTGCCTGCTAATGGCATGACATACATTTAAGCACCTAAACAACACTTGAGTGTTATTTAGAGAGGGAACAAGTGAACTTAGGCTGGTGGCCCAGAAATACTGGTTTTCAACCCTTCTTCCATTCGCCATCCCAAGCCACTAAACAGACTCTCCTGTCTTGTACCTGTGTGTTAAGTTTTGTTTTTCTAAACAGAGCAGCTTTTGTTTTGCAAAAGCTATAACACTGCTAGGTTTTACCCTGTTACATATAAGCTTCTCTAGCAGCGTTGTCACCTGCAGTCAAGGTGGAGTTTTGTTATAGGTGCAGATGATCGAGCAAAGGAGCCATGAAACTATGCCTTGCTTCTGCTTTTGTCCTGAGGACAATTTCCCAAGTGTTCTTGAAGGAACAGTTAATTTTAGTGGGTGGTTAGAAAGAATTACAAGTGCACAGTAGATTTAAGAACCACATGCAGACTCAAAGTACTTGAGGGTCCTATAAAATAAAGAATAAAACTTACAAAATTATGTGGGCATAAAAATAACCCTAACCTAAAGATTTTATTGTTAACTGTATCACATTGTTCCATTGTTATGATGATAAAGCTTGATAAATTTGACATATGGGCTAAACTTGCTAAGTTGATAAGTGTGAGCTATGGGTTAAAGATTACTCTTTTCTAGCAGGAAATATAACCATATATAAAACATAATACAATATACTATTGTATTATATAAGTATATACCTATAAAATTATATGTATTATATAAAATTCAAATACAAAATGTAATTGCTTAAAATATAGTAATTGAATTTAGAAGTGGTGTCTTATGGCTGTGGTATACCTTTATCCATCTTTTTTCCTTCTGCAAATACATAGTGGCCAACATATCCAATTCAAAGTAATCTCTAGAAAATCATTAAAAGTCAATGTTCTGCAGTATTTTTAGGAGTTATTTAAACCAATTAATGGGCTGATATTCACCATGTGTTTGTGTTTATTTATGCTTTGTGCTATTTAAAGCTTGAAAGCCATAATAAAGGAAATACTATGCCAGAGTGAAACATAAGATTAAGACTATCTTTAGAATTTATTGATGTGACAAAAAGCTCAAATTAAAAATTCTGGACAGTTTTAGAAGGAAATTCTACAAGATATTAAAGTCAATTTTAGGCAAGTCCATTAAATTCTCCAATAAATTACTCTATGACCCACTCCGTGCTCAGTGCAGATACCCTGCCAATGCACTAAATGGTAATTTCGGATCTGTCCAGGGAATTAGAGGTTCTGATCCCTACTTAAAAGACTGCTTATGCATACTATATGGGGAAAAATGTATAGCAGCCCTCATGACAAAAACTAGAATCTAGGTCTTACCATTTGTTACCTTCAGATGCTTGTACTCTCAGCCCAGTAAACCTCAGTTCCTTTTTGCAAAGCAGAATTGCTGGAGCAGATGGTACTCGTATGCAAAACAGCCGGATATATTCTCCAGGTAGGTAGAAAATACAGATTTACATCCTCTTCTGGCTGATGAACCATGAAACCCATGAAAGTATGAAACCCATCCTGAAGAATAAAAATTCATCCTGAGTGGATGGGTTAGCCAGTGATTACTGAATGCAAGGGAAAACCTCCTCACTCTCCATTGCCAAAGCAGAGTAGCTCTGACCTCTCTTTTGAAAGGTAAAACTTGGAAATCTGAATGCAAGAAAAGAGTGTGAATCCCAATCTCTTGTTGGCACCTGCTTTTCTGTAAAGCAGTTAGCTCTTGTGTTCATCCCACGGTTCACAATGAATCCTCTTATGAAAGTCAATAAACACAGTGCATTCAGCAGCTTTTTCCATCTAAATGTTAAAGTTACATAGCAGCGTCATCACACAGTTTTACTTTAGCCTCCTTCATTTATCTAGCAGAGCCTGAACCTCTATCTTGCTTTACAAAGGTGAGTATATTTTGGGTGGAATTCAGGTGCCTAACTGGTGTGCTGGAATATCCTTCCTGGCCTCCAGGTAACTTTCCAGAGGACTGGAGTCTCCCCAGGGGTCTCTGGCGTTTCTGCTGGGAGCTGTGCTCCAAGGATCTTGGTTATTCTAGGGTGCCTTAAATAGCACCACACAATTTTTAGGAACCTAATTTGTTCCCTTTACTTCTTAACATCAGTGTTTTTGATGAGATGGTAATACCTAGTAAATTCCTGTATAGCATGTGATAAATTTGCTAGGACTGAGTGTAATTTAAGGCTATGCAGAAAATCATTAAATTGGCATAAAACCATATTTTTTTATCTCTCATTCTCCTAGTGAGAACTGAGAAAGAGAATCTCAGAATTGGGATGTAAGATTTTTCTTGTCTTATTCAGTGAAAAGAACACAAACAGGCTTTGCTAGCGAGTGAAAAAAAGATTTAAAAAATCTGCGTTCAGTTCATTAGTCAAGATTAAAGCTGAAGTTGACATGTAAAACACCTGAACCACTTCTCTGCCAAGAAGTTTTTATCAGGCTATCTAGTCTCCATACAGTTTAATACCTTCAGCTCTGTGTGGTCTCCTTCTCCTAGTAATTAATTTTTAAGGGAGCACTCACTCTTTGGTTGTTAAGAGTTATTATGTAGTTTTTTATAAGAAACAATGCATTACAAAATTCAAGTAGGGTGAAGTCTTTGTTGCTGCAGTAAAAGAGAGAACATTTCACCACTACTACCTTCAGATTTTATTTTTTTTTCTCAAAATAAAGCATTAGTTTCTCTAAAAAGGGATTCCTGGAAGAGCTGGCCGTGCAGAATGCAATGGTTCACTCTGCTCTGGCAGGAGGGACACAGCCCAATATTTGTGCTCTGGCTCTACTTTAAGTGCCTTCCTGGCATCAGTCCCAGCAGTGCTGCACCAGCTGAGCTCTCAGGATCTGTCCTTGTGGAATAGCCTTGTTAAACCTCCCGGGAACCAATCAAGCAAACATTTTCTTCTCTTTTTAGCCTCTTATGAATGGACACAACGTTTTTCCTCGATTGTTTTTCTACAGTCCACACCTAATCCGTTAGGTTTGCCATTCCCTATTCAATATTTTGTTTTGGGACTGGACAAATTGTGTCTATGGACTCAGTAAAAAGGGCAAAGCCATGGAACTTCTAGTTCTGTATTCGCAGGCCAATGTTAAGCTTGAACAGGGAGGATCCTTCCTTTACCACCCAACAGAACAGCAAAAACCTTTTTGAAAACCCAGGTCAAGCAATATTTTATTTCCTTTGTACATCCAGCTATGCACGTGCGTATGTGTAAGATACCTATATGTAAATATTTTCCGATTACATGAATCTGTATGCTAACTGTATGTGTACAAAAATAATTTAAACTTTTACAGAGACATTTTTATCTTTGTATTCTGAAGAACAAACAACCTGTGGCTCCTTATGTATAAATCTACCAATGAGAGGTAATTAATTATCTGTCTGGGGGGAAAATAAACACCTATAAAATTTTTTTGACAATGCCGCTAATTATGACTAAGTTATAAACTGAAGTCGTACAAAGTATTGCTCCAGCACACAAGTACGACTGCTGAGTGGCTGAGTGTGATGCTTCGGAGTTCTCTGATGGCTGCTGTGCCTACTCCATTGTGATGTACTGAAACGAAAAGTAACCTGTCCCTCACCTCCATCTGCTGGTAAGCAGGATGATGAGTGGAAGTGCTCTGAAAAGCAGAATTAATCTTGCAATGCTAAGTGCTACATTCCTGTTCTGTCAGTGCTTAAACTCTAGTTGCTTTCTGTACATACTCTTCTGGTACATGCACACTTAACCTGTGATTTTTATGCCTTTTATTTATTGAAGGAGAGCACCGTCTTAAGTGGAAAGATGCTGTTTCCACATTTGCAGTGGGGACAAAGTATGTTCCCAGCCCACATACTCATGACGAAGCACACTCTTCAAACCACTTTCCTTCCCGTGTCTAATAAAAACCTCCAAAGATATGCCAGGAGGTTCAGATTCACATTCTGAATCTTTCAGGCTTTACATTACTGGCAACCTCAGCTCTCTCCACTGCAGAGACTGGAGGGCAATGGGAAACTTGTTTTTGACTTTATATTCAGTAGTTTGAGATTTATTTTTACCAGTCTCCCTTGTATTGTGTAAAGGTTCATGTATTAATTTAGATCCAGTTCTAGTTAAAATCCACTAATATATAATGTATTTATACTGATTACTGTAAACACCTTAAAGCATTCAGAATATTGCCAAACTGAAGCAGTAATACAGATATGAATTCTGTAATATTAAAAATCAGGATGTCAGCTTTGTCCATTCACAGTGAATGGTCATAGTTGTTTTTTTTTTTTACAGTATAGTTTTTATTTTGTATATGGTAAGAAAACTCTAAAGTCTCCAGCCCGTGGCTGCTTGGAAGGAATTAGCATGGTTCCCCTGTTCTGGGATGGAACCTGGACTGACAGAGCTGCTTTGTTCTTGTGCTCCAGGAAGGAGAGTGATTATACTTATGCAGTTGGGAGAAGATGGGGAGAGAAGAGGTGGTGGAAGGGAAGGCTTATTGTTATGGTAGCAGAGTAACATCTAAGCATGACAGAAAATTTGGAAAGCTTCTCCTAACTTACCAAGATAGCTGGATGTCTAACTTTTCTCCCATGCATTGTATTTTACAGCTTTGTCACAGTCTAACTTCCTAGTGACATCTTGCTAGCAGTGATTTTAGCTGTAGCAAGTATTTCTTACATCTGCCTCTTTCAAGAACTAGGTTTTTCTCTATCACCTCAACTTTGGTTCCTCTGAAGCACTTGAGACACTCCAAATTGCACAGGATGTGTTGATGGATAGACATTGACTCACAGAGCTCCCATTGCAGAGTGAATGTTGATCCAACCACACTCTTGGTCTGCCAGTGAGAACTGGTGTTACCAGATATATAAATGTTGGTCTATACATGAACCCCAAATGTGTATATATCTGGAGATGGGCACAAACTGATCTTGGCTTCATTTAATATTGAAAAGGCAAAATAAAAAAGGAGAGCTTACTCCCACAGTGATATTCATGCCTTTTCATCTCACTCAGCATTGGTGTAGCCTCAACTCAAGTACTGTGTGCAGTTCTGGGCCCCACAATTTACGAGGGATGTGAAGGTCCTTGAATGCGTTCAGAGCAGGGCAGCAAAGCTGGTGAAAGGGCTGGAAGGCATGTCCTCTGAGGAGCGGCTAGGGACTCTGGGTTTGTCTAGTTTGGAGAACAGGAGGCTGAGGGGCGACTTCATTGCTCTCTCCAGCTTCCTGAGGAGGGGACGTGGAGAGAGGGGTGCTGAGCTCTTCTCCCTGGTACCCAGCGATAGGACACGTGGGAATGGTTTAAAACTGCATCAAGGGAGATTCAGACTGGACATCAGGAAGCATTTCTTTACTGAGAGGGTGGTCAAACACTGGAACAGGCTTCCTAGAGAGGTGATCGATGCCTCAAGCCTGTCAGTGTTTAAGAGGCATTTGAACAATGCCCTTAATAACATGCTTTAACTTCTGGTCAGCCCTGGAGTGGTCAGGCAGTTGGACTAGATGATCGTTGTAGGTCCCTTCCAACTGAAATAGTCTAGTCTATTTTTTTGTTTCTGAAGAGAAATGTAACAAATACGAGTCACAGTTTGGACATCAGCAAAGATCTTACACTGACAAACAATAAATGTAATTCCAAATGAGAAAAATAAGTGGTTGGTTTGTATATGGAGTTGAGTCTGAATCAATTAATATAGACCAAGCATAACTTTTATTCTGAGGCAAGATACAGTAAGAATACTAAACACAGTAATTGCCTATATTCCCATAAGGCAAAATTTATGAGCATTACTGCTTATGGCTATTGACTGAAAATAGCTATGAAGAGTCAGATTTCTCTCCTGTAACTTTATTTCCCTGAAGTTAGATATCTGGTCTTAAGTTAGTCATTTATACTACTTCTGTTGTCAGATTGTCAGAGAAGAAATAATGCAGGGCATCTGAATGCCCCTCGTGACCTGATGTGTACATGTCCCTGAGTATGTATGTGAGACAGAAGTTTTACACAGATAATGTCTCCTCTTTGACTATATAGGGAGCAGGTGAACTTAACCTCAAGTTTAGTCTAAAATTAAGCTGAATCGCACTCTGAAACACTGCCATGATAAGCTGTGTATGAAATAATGTCTTATTCTTCAGATCTATTTCAGAGAGTTGTAAAAGCATGTGGAGATGGCAGAAGATTTACTGATGTAATGGCATCTTTCAAGTGGCAAAACCCATACTCTTTTAGTTTGCCAGGAGCATCTTACTATAGTATAGATCAGATGTGACTAGGTAGAAACTGCCAGCCTGCAGTGCTGAGCATGTGGAGGTCTTAGCTTATTTTGCTAAAGGTTTGATGAGGAGAAGAAAACTAGCTTTACTCAAAACCAATGATATTTGTACAGAACGCTCTAAAAGGAGCTCACATTTCTGCACCCTGTTTAAACTTTACTAGCCTGCTTTCATGTGGCTCTGACATTATAATTATACGTCAAGAACTTTTAGACTTTGGAAACACCAGCAGAACTTTGCAGGTGTGTCTGGTAGTCTAAAAGCCTTTGCCAGTTTGAATTGGAATTAAATAATTCTTTACCCCAGAAACATCACAACTAATGTTAGGAAGATGAATTAAAACACACTCAAACTGCAAAGTAACATCTCAAATGCATGTCCCTCAGTGATGGCTTTTTTTTTTTTTTTTTTTTGAAACAAAAAGAACAGCTAGAATTGTTCATGTGTTTAATGTCATATCATTGCATAAGCATATGTGTGCCTTCCACCCTTTAACTTGAGCTTAGCTAAGGCTTAATCAGTAGCTGAAAGACCATACTATTCTGCAACGTATGAATTCCATCCGTGATGAGTCATACCTTTACAGAAGAAGAAGGTTTTTCCTCTCTTCTTATCTATGGTGAACGGAACACACCATTCCCATCATATTGGCATTACCTGAGGCAAATATTGGATTGTCTGAGTTGATTATTTGATTTTACTTGAGCAATATGTGATTAGATCAACGTAGTACTGTTGTAGCTTGAATAAGGAGAGATTCTTTCTGACTGCCAACTGGGGGATAATTAATACAAGGTATAAAAGCTGGGGCTCATTTTTTTTGGCCATGAAAATGATCTATTCCTCAGTCATCGAAAGTTCATTCTAATGTTCAGAATTCCTGAAATGTCTCCAGACATACAAAAGGTATGGAGTCCAAATCTTCAGATTATTTTTTCACATACAGTTATAGTTACAGCTTTGTTATACAGATTTCACATATAGCAGAGAACAAGGGCACAGTTAACTGAAGGAAGCGAAGACAGATAACATAACTCTAGAGCTGCTTACACACATGAGCAAGTGCCACCATTTAGGAAGTTACTGTGCATCAGCTGGCCCTTGGTAACTGTTCATGGGCATGACATTAACCTGAAGGTGTACAGGGCAGCACAGTTTTATCAAAACCTCTTTTATTGCGCACTAAGCTAAGCCTTGCAGAGGCTGAGAGCTAAGAATACGTACATGAAAAATTACTACATGTCAGCTGGCATGACATAACTTACCAGAGTTAGGGTGTCTGGGCTGTTGGGTTCATGAACTAATGGCTACAAAGTCTTGCTATCCTAAGAAAAAATAATTATCTAAAGCAAAACTAAGATTGTGGACCAATTCCAGCTTCCAATTACATCACCCTCCCAGGGATAAAAGCTAGAGTTATTTTGGCTTCTTAGAGTTTTATGAGATCAGGAATTAGTCCATACATGACCAGAATTTGTATTCTTGATGAATAAATAAATTAAAATAAATGAGAATTGAGAGTTTTAGACACTTTTCAATTTGTATTTCTCAGCTATCCTGATATATTCACATGTTTCTTTCCTAATGCAGCTGCTCATTTGAAGATTGCAAATGTCAAATTTATAGTCTTTGCAGATATTATTGCAGCTGGAATGGAAATGAAATTTTTCCCCTATGCTCACACAAGAGTTTCATTTATGGTGCAAATGAGTGAAGATTAAATTGTTAAAAGTGATCTAAATAACTAACATATCTTAGCCCATATCCAACTTATTAAACACAAGACTAACACAGCTACAGTATTATTGCAGAAGTTTGGCAATTGGAAGTGAGATTTTTGATTCCAAGGTGGCTGGTGGAAATCCACATGTTCTTTAAATGAAGCATTGAAATCAGGCTGTAGTGCCATTAAAAATTTAGCAATGCTTCCCTCTTGTAGCATCCCTGTGGGTTTCAGTGAGACTGTTCACACAGTCACCTAATTTTTATCATGAATGGAGGGAAGAATTTGGATCTCAAATTAATTATCAGTTTGATTAAGTTTTTCATATCCTAAGCCTGGGGGACTGTCAGCACCTTAGTGAAAAAGTAATCATAGGTAGGAAATTGCACAGGTTTAAAAGAGTAAAATAATAATTTGTAGGTTGTGGTTCAGCTTTGGAAATAAACTCAATTAATGCAGTCCCGCATCATCCCTAGTTGGTGATTCATGCTGGTTCCTTTGCATTTGAACAAGGAATGCATAGATTCAAGTTCAATAAAATTTCACTTAGCAAAACACATGATTTACATTCAGAAATTGTCATGGAAAACTTAATGGAGTTATACCTGTTTCGTTGCCACTGGCTATGACTTTCAATTTAATTTTAAATTCTCTCCCTTCATGTAGGGAGCACTAGATGCTTGGGACTGAGAAAAAAGTCCATATTAAAAAAAGTGGGCCTTAGGATTCATACATCTAAGAAAAAAGGAATAATAATAATAATAATAATAATAATAATAATAATAATAAAATCTTCACTGGCAATACTATTTGTTTTGTATGTGATGCAGTGCCAGACACCCTGTTCTGAGCATGGGCTTGGGGATTTTCCTGGATACAGTTTGATTTCACTTGCTTATGTTCTTTGTCAGTGAATCACATCATTAAAAACACATGGGTCCCTTTGACATTAGCAGTAAGAACTGCATTGGGAACAGCATTTGAATCTGCTGGACTGGAGCAGCTAAACATCAATAGTCTTGCTCTGATGGGAGCAGGAATTAACAGGAGATAAGCCCATCGTCTGAGCAAAATTGCCCCCATTCACTGTCTAACAGCCAGTGAGCAAGTACCTGCACATTTTAAGAGTGCACACCTTAAAATGCAGTTTACCCTGCATAATTGAGGGGAAGTTGCGAGAAAATTGCTCAACAGGAGAATTAACCAGGGACCAGATTCTGCAGTAGTTGTTCACAATTAATTACCACACTAAAATTAGTGGGGATGAGAGAGGACAAAGCTCCATTTTAAAATGATGTGATTATCACAATACCTTAAAGGTTAATTTCATATATATGTTTCTTTTAATAAGCCAATCTAGGCAATAAGCCATATTTTTTATAACAATAGGATCACATTTTACAGACAATAATCAATCAGTAAATCAGTAATATTCAACATAAGCAAGAAGACCTGTCCAGCTAAGATGTTACAATACCATATTCCAAGAGAAGTCTAAAGGACCAGAAGTTTTTAAATTGCCTTAACTCTCTGTTATTCAGTGTTGACATAACTTTGAGAATGTAGCTACTGCTCTGTAAATGTTTGGTCTCTTGTATAACAAACATCCTTGCACACACAGGGCTTTTAGGGATTCTCAAAACAAGCAATTGTGATTTATGACAGGATTTAGGCTGTCTCTACAACTGAATTCAGCTCAGTACCAGAAGATCCCATGGATTCCTGTGCCACTTAAGCCAAATCTGTTCTTTCCTCTAAACCAGTCCTTAAGGTGGAGAAACATTCTGAATTAGAGCTGAATATTACTTTTGGTTTTGTTGGCGAATCTTGCATGCACCAGAAAAGCAGACAGGCAAAAATATCTGGGAATTTAGGAAGAAATAGATTAGCACTGCGCCTCCAGCTCTAAACTGGAAACAGTTAGAGACTCAACTTTAACATTCCTGAAACAGAACATTTTGATTTTTTGTTAGATTTATTAGGAGTTATAGGTGCTATTCAGGGAAAAGAGATGATCAAATAGTGTCTTTTTTCCTCTAATTCAATGATTAAGGTACATAATTTCCAAAGTTCACATTATTTAGTAAAAGCTACAAATTGTTTGACAATTTAACTTTTCTGAACATCAACATTTCCTCTAATCCAGCGATTAAAATAAATCCAACAGTACATCCTCCCTCTGTCAGAAATATGTTAATGAGGACTACAGTTAATCTAGGCCTAAGTTATGGATTTGCAACATGAAGTTGAGTATCAGTGTGAGTTGATACTGTACTGGGTTTGGCTGAGATAGAGTTAAATTTCTTCATAGTAACTAGTATGGGGTTATGCTTTAGATCTGTGATGAAAACAGTGATGATATAACACAGGGATTTATTTTTTATTTGTTGCTGAGCAGTGCTTACACAGCATCAAGGTCTTTTCTGCTCCTCGCACTGCCCCACCAGCGAGGGGGCTGGGGGTGCACAAGAAGCTGGGAGAGGACATAGGTGGGACAGCTGACCAAAGGGGTATTCCATACCATAATGATGTCATGCTCAGCAGTAAAAGCTGGGGGAAGAAGGAAGGGCGTGATGTTTGGAGTTACGGCGTTTGTCTTCCCAAATAACCATTACATGTGCTGAAGCCCTGCTTTCCTGGAGATGGCTGAATTCCTGCATGCTGATGGGAAGTAGTGAATTAATTCCTTGTTTTGCTTTGCTTGCACGTGCAGCTTTTGCTTTACTTATTAAACTGTCTTTATCTCAGCCCCTGAGTTTTCTCACTTTTACCCTTCTGATTCTCTCCCCCATCCCACTGTGGGGGGGAGTGCACAAGTGGCTGCATGGGGCTGAGCTGCTGGCCGGGGTTAAACCACAACAGATCATAGAATCACAGAATGGTAGAATGGTTTGGGTTGGAAGGGGACTTAAAGATCATCTAGTTCCAACCCCCCTGCCATGGGTAGGGACACCTCCCACTAGACCAGGTTGCTCAAAGCCCCATCCAACCTGGCCTGGAACACTGCCAGGGATGGGGCAGCCACAACCTCCCTGGGCAACCTGCTCCAGTGCCTCACCACCCTCACAGTGAAGAACTGCTTCCTTACATCTAATCTAAATCTACCCTCCTTCAGTTTAAAGCCGTTACCCCTCATCCTATCACTACAGCCCCTGATAAAGAGTCCCTCCTCATCTGTCCTGTAGGCCCCCTTTAAGTACTGGAAGGTCACTATAAGGTCTTCCTGGACCTTCTCCTCTCCAAGCTGAACAACCCCAACTCTCTCAGCCTGTCTTTATAGGAGAGGTGCTCCATCCTGCTGATCATTTTTGTGGCCCTCCTCTGGACCCACTCCAACAGGTCCCTGTCTTTCCTGTGCTGAGGACCCCAGAGCTGAACGCAGGACTGCAGGTGGGGTCTCACCAGAGCGGAGCAGAGGGGCAGAATCCCCTCCCTCGACCTGCTGGCCACGCTGCTTTTGATGCAGCCTGGGATGCAATTGGCTTTCTGAGCTGTGAGCACACATTGCTGGCTCATATTCAGGTTTTCATCCACTAATACCCCCAAGTCCTTCTCCTCAGGGCTGCTCTCAATCCATTCTCTGCCCAGCCTGTATTTGTGCTTGGGATTGCCCCAACCCATGTGCAGGACCTTGCACTTGGCCTTGTTGAACTTCATAAGGTTGGCATGGGCCCACCTCTCCAGCCTGTCCAGGTCCCTCTGGATGGCATCCCTTCCCTACAGCACGTTGACCGCACCACACAGCTTGGTGTTGTCAGCAAACTTGCTGAGGGTGCACTCAAGCCCACTGTCCACATCATCGACAAAGATGTCAAACAGCGCTGGTCCCAATACCGACCCCTGAGGAACACCACTCGTCACTGGTCTCTACTCAGGCATCGAGCTGTTGATACTAAAGAAGATACACAGTCTGTCAGTTAGTCAGGAAATACATGGGGTCTTTATTGCCTACCCTTCTGTGGCAGGATTTTCTTATCTTTGACATATCTTTTTCACTGTTTTGTTCAAATGTCTGCTGCATTCAAGAGCTCTAGGGGGAATTAAAGGCAAACAGGCAAATACAGATAGCACACCTACAAAAAAGATCTTACAAAAATCAGTTTTAAACAACTCGGAAGTTATTGGGAGTCAATATATGTGCTACTGCAGAAGTCAATTAAAAAGAAATAAATCTTTTGGTTATATTTAATGCATTTCTGCTTTAACTATAAGGGAAGATGACATGCTACTTGGGGTTGCTTCAGTTTCACCTCCCATCTCTTTGATTAGAAAGGTTCCTTTTCTTTTCCTCCACAGTTTTTCAGTTGTTTTAGTCTGAAGCTGACAGCAAGATTTTCATTCAAGAGCAAAAATTCTTTGGTGCAGTCCTGTTGGGCTTCACAGAACCACATCACAATCAGACCGAAGTGCACATTTCACTACTGTTCTGTGATCTTACTCTATGTCTGGCTGAGGAAAAAATTCTTAATTACTTTTGAATAAACATGATCATAAAGGCAGATGCAAAATCATAATTTTATTGTTTCATGGATGAGTAGCTTAAAAGAATTACTCCTCAAGGTTGACTTTCTTTATGGCATCAGCTAAAGGAACTGTTCAGAAGTAGTTAAGTTAACAGAATATAAGTCTATTTAAAATGGACCAGTCTTTTAAGAAAGTAAAGATGGCTTGCAGTGTGCCTATGAGTCCCAATTGCAATAATTTAATTTTTTCTCCAAAATTGCTGAAGAAATTTGGGTCTAAATACTCAGGATGGATACTATTATTTCCTTCTATTGTATACTGTGAATATTACACTCAGAGTTTGATTATCTCTTTATGGAAGAAGTATACCATCTGAGTGCTACTTGGTGATGTAAAGGAAACATTTTACAAGAACTTATGACTGATATACACTTAGATAAGAAAGGAAACCCATTTAAATGTTCCTCGGAGGAAAAAATAGAGGTACAGAAAATTATTCTTGCCTCCTGACAATCCAAAATACTGAAAAGACTCCTAGGAAACCTATATGAATGTTTAATGTAATCTTGATTAAATATCCAGTAGTTTTATTTTTCAGTAATGGATTATACAGTACTATTCTGCAGTTAGCAAAATACCACAGTTATTTTGTGTCCAAAATGTTCCCCAATGTTCCTTTGGACAGTATATCATAGTGAAATCTTAAGGTAAATGCAGTATTGGCAATTCCTGTATTTTGTAATGTTCCAAGTGAACATCAGTGATCTGTCCATCAAATCCTTGCTGAAATACTTGGAAAAGCAAAAACTCTAATGACAATACACTTTTACCTCTTTATACAGAAATGTCAACTTAGTGGACAAGAAATCTCGTAGTCATTATCCCCCACGTCATTCAAGAAAAAAAGAAAAAGACTGGATAAAGCTAAGTATTTCCATGCCATTGCCTGTATTTACGTTTGGTGGCTTTCTCATACTGTCATTCTCTTAGCTTTTATAGCGCACTTGTCCTCCACACAGTACTTTATATAAGAGGTGAAGAGTATTATTCCACTTTTGCAGTAAGAGGAGGGAAAGGACAGAGAAGTGTTTTGCTCAAGGATATTTCTCACATTGCAAGAAATAAGGAGAAGTGCCCTTGTGCTTTCCAAACGCTAACCTTTAGCCAGTGCTTTCCCACCATAAGACATGACTCACTATACTGTTCTACTCCATCGTTCAATTGTTCCTAGTGAAGTCAAATGTGAAACTCGTATTGCCTACAGGGGGAAAAAAAAAAAAACAAACCCCAAACAAAAAAAACAGATTCTTTATCTTTAAGACATTTTGAAAGAGCTTCTACCTATCTTTCTTAGGTTGTTACATGGCTCCATCTTTGAATTTTCTGAGTTTATGAGACTTTTTTAAAAGAAATAAATTTTTCCTTCAGAACACTTTACTGAGATAAAGAAAGCTAGCTATAGCTTAATTTTACAAGGAAGAACAATTCCTATAGAATTCAGGTGACATGCTTGCGATCTAACAAGAAGGCTTAGTAAGACAGAGAGGTGGAGTAGAGCTCACCGGTCCAAACCACAGAAACATCCTTTTTATAAATTTTGATTCGGTTAGTAGGGCTCTTCACTTTTTTTTTAATGGAAGTTTGGACTTTGCATGGTCAGTCAAAGACTACTGGATTTTTACATTATTATTATTAATTTTTTTTTTAAATGCCTGGAAGACATCCAGAAAGTGTCAGAAATCTTGGGACCACAGGTTGAAACCACTGACCTCACCTCATGACATTCTTGAAACATGACCTTCCCCAAAAGAAAAGCATTCTTTTCCCTGTGATGCAGGCTGCCATAGATGGCATTGAAAAAAGAATGCAGCTGGTAAATTGTATTGGCATTGGTAAATAAAAATACTCTTCTTGGTAGTGCCCAATGTTATGACAAGTGCCAATGGCTTCAAACTGCAGTTAGGGAGGTTCAGGTTTGATATCAGGAAAAGCTTTTCCACTGGGAGAGTTGTGTGGTCCTGGAACAGATTTCCCAGAGAGTCTCTGGAGTCTTTATCCTTGGAAGTTTTTCAAGATTTGGCTAAGCAGAGCCATAGCTGACCTGATCTAGTGTTGGCAACAGTCCTGCCTCAAGTGGAAGGCAGAGCTATATGACCTCTACTTCCATGATTCCATGAAGAGCAAAACAAATTATTTGTTTTTATAGCATACTCGTATTTGATTTCCTTTAAAATGTCTGCATGCATTTGTTCTATAAAGAGGCAATAATTGGGCACATTCAGTTCAGAGTGTTACAACATATGCTAAATTAGTGTTCCACAAAACTGAGCAATTGATTTAGCATTCTTAAAAGAACAATGAGGAATATCAATGAAAATATGAACCATAACTTTTCAATATTAACAGACTTTAACTTGGGAAGCAAGTCTACTCCCATTAAATTCTGCATTATAGTTCCTACTGACTTCACTACTGGCGCTCAACAAAGGTATAACAACTGAAGACATGCACAGCCACCCTAAATGGCCATGCAGGTCACAGGATTTGCCCTCTGAGCACACCGGGGAAGCTTATTTAATTACTTGCTGAGAATGGAGCTATGCTGCCTGGTGGATCACTGACTGACTGTGGGACATATGCAACAAAAGCCGTCCATGGAGCAACGCTTGTAGAAGAGACCTACATAAATGTACAGCACTCAATGAACCAGCCAGGGTAGACTGCAGCTTTGCTTGTGCCAGAGGCATAAAAATACTCATCCATTTGTTTTAAGAGGCTGTAACTATATTTTTTGAACCATGCATGTGTTGAAACTGTAGTTCTGGTAATGGGGAAATACCATGTAATTATATTAATTTTTATATGATCTTTTTGCAGTTTACCCAATGCCACTGATGGCCCAATCGTACACATCCAGATTCTATCAGCTGTGTCTCTAAATTAATTCAGTTTACATCCTGTTCCCATAAAGCTTTATCAGGCAGGGTTTATTTATGGAAACACAGCTAAATGGTAGTGTTTACTGGTCAGTGGCACTGCAATTACTTTTCAAAATGTATTTGAAGCTGGTTTAATTGATATTGGCCTGCACTTGGTAAGCCATTCTTACTCAGCAGACACATAAACAGAGCTTTAACTTAAGATCCTTAAGTCACACTGCATAACATTTAAAAAAAACCCCAAACCAACCCTTTTGGCCCAGGCAAAATAATGATTTTAAGCATTGCAGCATCTAACTTTTAGGTCTCTGGCTTGCAGTGAAATGAATTGCAAAGTCGCCTGCAGAATGAGAATTGCAGTTCAGCCCCTCACACAGAGTGAAAATTGACAATCTAAAAGTCCTATACAAAAAGACAGGAATCATCTACTAGCTGTAGGTGAACCCTGAGAACGAGGATGTGGCTGCATTACTGTTCATCCTCATGCTTAGGTGTTTGAGTTATGCCCTAAGGTAATAAAAACAACAGACTGTTAGCAACATTATGGCAAAATAAATTCTCAGCTATTTCCTATTTGGAGAAAGTTTATGACTTCAGTTGCATAGATTATTTTGGCATGAAGCTCTCAATTAATTATGTTATGTCATATTGGCAGCAGCACTGACATCAAAGAATTCAAATCTGTTTTTTTGAAAACAAGTCACTGAAGTCTGAAACACAGTAGAGAGATGGAGTCTTTCGTGCACAGAAACCCCTTGTTTGTGTTCTCTGACAGGTGACCGAGTCTTGGAGCCGCATGAAATTAATTGACTTCTATATTGCAATACATTTAACACTGATGTTTCTGCTTATATTGTATGCTTAATATCAAATAATCTCCATCTTCTTTAACTGCAACACAGAGAGCAAAACTCTTCTGTGCTGAGATTGAGGGTGGTTGCCTGAAGGACAGAAAACTCAGTGAAACTACAGCTGTGTAGCGTCATCAGTCTTGTCCATTGAGTTAAGGTAAAATATTAAAGAGGCTTTTCCAATCCTCGTGCATCCCTTCGGGTCTCTGGTGCATCCCTTGGGGTCCCTGTATCCTTTGGCTTTGGCATCTTTTTTTGCCCATTGAATGCCTTTATTGAAGGAAGAGTAGTTTTAACTGATTATATTTAGGTCCAGCTTAAGAAGTGATGCTCAGACACTCATTTTCCATAGTACATTTATACAGCTGAACGTGCTTACCTAGCTATTGAGTACTTGATGACTAGACAGTAACTGAATAAAAAGGAGGATCTTGGGAATGTGGGTAAGAAATCGGAACTCCCCAGGTCTTAACTGAGAAACCTAAGCACTAGTCCTAGACATTGGTTCGCTTTTACTACCTCTGTTCCCACCCTTGGAAATTTTGGGAAGATGTGATTGAAGTTATCCTCCTGTCAGCTGCAGAAGGTCTGGGTTTCCCTCTCTCTCCGTCTCTCTCTTGCTAGGGAAATTTAGACTATTATGTGAAACAGATATTTTAGAATAAGTTTTGTATTTGATTTTTGTAGACAAGACGTATCCCTTTCATCTCTATAATCTCTGTTTCTATCTCTATCTCTCTCTTTATAATATGTTTGTAGCTAATTGTTGTAACACCAGTTAGTTCTAGTTAAAACAGTGGTATGTTTGCAAAACTGCATTGCAAGGCTAAGGTCAGCTCTGGTAGCGCTGACATTTTTTTTTTATTTACTTCTAAATTTAGGCAGCTGCTTAGAAGAGTTGTTTTAGAGTGCAGTTTTGGACTTGAGCTCCCTAAGCATTGCTTCAGATACTGAAATTGCTTTTATCTTCTGAACCAAAGTGACCTATCCAAGGTAGTGCCAGAAAGCCCGGAGGAGCAGTCACGCATGGAGCTGCGTGCGCAGCGCCGGTGCTGGCAGAGCTGGTGGGTCAGTCGCGGCGGTGCGGGTCGAGCGCGGGTGTTGGGTGTGAGGCTGGTGTCGGACCCACAGCAGGTCTGAATTCAGCAGCCTCTGAGTACCACTCATCATTTGACCCTGCATCATTTTGGTTTTCTTAAAAAACAAAGGCTTTTATTTATAAAAGCAAGGGGAACTGCTCAGTCACCTGGGCTGAGCCTCTTTTCTTTAGATTAATCAATACTTTATATGACAGATTATCAAATATTTCTTGTCGTAATGGAAAGCTGAAAGAGACTGGGCAAATAAATAGGGAATTAATTGCACAGCTATATCTGGAAATAACGAGATTTTTTGCTATTAACAGAGAGTTGCTCCTAAGGGGTCCAGTTCAGCTTTTTTTATTCACATTTGATAACTTTTTCTCATCCTGATACTGGTTGTCACAAGAGGATTTCCAAGAGAAATTCAGGCATAAGGGTCTATCAAAAAGGATATCAGAACAGGCTGTTGATGTTGAGGAGGCACGATTTTACTTTAACAAACTCATTAAGTAAATATGTAAGTAAAGGTTCTTAATAAAGAACTATTTTTAATGTGCCTAATAGCATAGTAAAAGTGGCTTAATAAAACTGCTCAGACAGACTTGACATTTATAGGGCTTTTCTGTGGAGTGATATATAAATGTCTTTACTAAGATCATGAACCAAATACATTTGCACTTCTTTGCACCTGCAAGCTAGCCATGTGAAAGAATACATAAAAATAGATGATCTCTTTCAATTTATTAAAAAAAAGAAATTAGATACTCATTTTTTCCACAGACCTAGTGCTTAAATCGTCACCAGGAAAACAAACTAGGATATTAATGTTTAACATACATCTTTAAATGTTCTCAGTATTCATCACATTTATATTTTAAAACATGAGAAGTGTAAGGTTTATGGTGTTGAACTGATATCCGGACAACCAGACTGTCTGGGTGCTGTTCAGCATCGTTTCAGGGGACTTTCCACCTGCAAAGCCCCCAGAGTGCTTTCTAAAATGCGAAGCTGATGCAACTTTCATCCCGTCCTTTGCTCACCCCACCTCAACAGGCTGTGTGGGTGTGGAACACTGCCAAACCGCCGTCATCTTGGAGGGATTCAGGGAGGTGACGTTAACACGTTGGACGAGGTGGGCATTTGGGAACGGAAAATGGCCAGGGACATCAAGGCAGCACTTGCTGTGCTAAAAGATCTCCCATGTCTCAGCAGAGCGTAACAGGCCTTGGTATGCTGAGGTCTTTTTGGGTAGCACCGGTCACTAAAACCAGTACTGTGTCCTATAAGTCTGTGTATTGGGTCTGGCTGAGATGGAGTTAATACTCCCCATAGCAGCCCTCATAGCACTGTGCCCTGCATCAGTAGCTAGAAAGGTGTCGATAACACACCAATGTTTTGGCTACTGCTGAGCAGTGCTGGCACAGCATCAAGGCTGTCTCCCCAACACTTTTGCCCTCCCCTCAATGGCAGGCTGGGGCAGGGCAAGATCTTGGGAGGGGACACAATCAGGACAGCTGACCTAAACTAACCAAACAGATATTCCATACCATATGACGTCAGCTCAGATATAAAAGCTAAGTAATGGGAGATGGAGGGGGCGCATTTTGTCTTCCGGAGCACCCACTACGCGTACTGAAGCCCTGCTTCCCGAGAAGTGGCTAGACATCGCCTGCTGATGGGAAGTAGAGAATAACATCATTTGTTTTTCCTTTGCTTTCGCGCGCGCCACCTTTGCTATCGCTGTATTAAACTGTCCTTGTCTTGACCCACGAGCCTTTTGTTATGTTTTCTCCCCCCGTCCAGCTGAGGAGGGGGAGTGATAGAGTGGCTTTGGTGGGCACCTGGCATCCAACCAGGGTCAACCCACCACAGTCTGCAAGGTAAACCTGCCAGAAATAGATCATTAATTTATTCATCCCTATGCAAAACACTCCAGCCTTCCCATGACATGAAGTGAGAACTGCACCAGTGTACATCATTCAGTAAAGCAGTAAAGTGTATGCTTGAGTCTGTATCATACCAAAACTGTCTATAAAACCCCCATGTAATGTGCTGAAATGAACCATCCTAACATCTTAAAGAAGTCACTTTTAACCTTCTGTCCACAATATAAATTATCAGAGAAGGTATTTTATGCAGTTCCTAACTAGGTCAGCTATTTCTGTTTTTCAGTCTGTGTAGTTGGATCTATATTTTCCTTTGGCTTTATTCAAGTTAGTCACCAATTTTAGCAATGGAACTGCATTTTTTCATTTAAACTGTCATAAGACAGCTATAGTGACATGTCTTAGAGTCCCATGACCCAGAGCATGGTGTGCTTTATATTAAAGAATATGTAACTGTCCTAATAAAAAATAAAATAATAAAAAAAATCCAATATTAATTCTCTTCCAGGCATCATAAACAGTAGGGTACTGTCAAATACATTTTTCATATCTCTGAACTTCTCATAACCTAGCTATACAGTGAAATAGCTGAAACCAAAATGCATCTCTGCATGATCTAAATAACAAAAAAATGACAAATGTATAATATATATTTCCTCAGCTGTTAACTTTTTATTACCCTTTACTGAATAGTTTAAAATTTTCCATGAGTTTTTATACAATTCTATTGACTATTTTAAACTGAAATTGTAATTTCTTAGCTGAGGAACTGGCTCATTTGGACCAAGTATGACTTTAGTTTTTTATTTTCTTCGTTGTCCTCACACATTTAGCAAACCAGTAAATTGCAGAATTGCAAACAGGTTCTTTATCTTTCTCTCTGGAGTTTAAAGTAGCATGCTATCTGGATTTGAGAACAGGCGGTCTGTTAAGATTTGGTAATAGATTTTATACTCATGTAATTATATGTTGAAGAGAGAGCAGTCACAAAGAATATCCATGTGGAATCAGAAGCAGAGCTCAAGCTCTGGCATTTATTTATTTATTGATAATCAAAGGAAATTGACAATAAATGACATTTTTTCAGTACAGAGAGAAACTAAAGTGCCTGATAATATGATCAGAAGAATTGTTCTTCAAATGTTGCATTTAGCATGGGATTCAATATTGTAGAATAATGTAAGCAGCATGACATTGATGCGAGCCAAACTATATATTCCTTGAAGTTCTTTGATTATTTAGTGTTATTTAGTAGTTAGAATCAACATTTTCCAGACAGCAGGATTTATTGCTCATTCTTTATGACTGTAATTTACTATAACCTTTATTTACTATCCTTCAGTAAGATTATTATTGTTACTAGAGAAGTTCCGAGGTCACAAGGCTTGTGGGTCCAGTTCCCTGGCTTTTGCAGTGATTTACTGTGGGGTGATAAGCGTGTGTACCACATATGGAAGATAGGAATCTCACAAGACTTTTTTGACAGGTGACAGCATACATCTTTTTGAACTCAAAAGGGAACAGTAAGCAAAGTGAAGGCCAGGTATTAAATTGTTACTGAATGTGAAATGAACAACTTGGTGAATTCACTGAATAAAGAGAAAGGAATTATATAATTGTAATTTAGTGTTGTCATTCACATACGTACGATTTTCTTACCATGTGTCAGCTTTTTCTGGAAATCTCTATCACCACTAGGGGCGGAGCTTTTCTCAATTATACAGCTTTCAGGTAAAAAGTGTTAGTCAAAACCCGTATGTTTGCCAGGAAAATGTTGCTGTTCCCTGATAATGTTAGAAGGAAAACATTTTTGCTGTCATTTGCATTTGTCCTGTTACCGGTGAGCAACAAGTTCTCAAGTGTGTCTTTCAAAATACTCTCCAATCATGTTGCTCCATGTGAGGAGATAATGCAGCAAAAAAGACAATTCATTTGTCTTTATTTAATTTTCCACTCCACAATTTTCCAAGAGACTGAAACCTAGAAAATGGAAAAATGTGCACATCAAGACAAAGGAAAAATCCTGACTCTGTTTTCATCAATATTGTGATACAGATTTCAAAAGCAAGAAAACAGTGAAGGGAAAAATAATGAAAAGGAGAATGTAAAAGTAAAAAGTTTCTTTTTTGACCAACTTTCATTTTCAAATGCTGGGTTGTTGGAATTTCTTTCTGTGATTAATTTTTGATTAATTCTTAGGAAAAGCTTTTTATTAATTAAAAAAAAGCAGTACTGGATACCTTCTGTATAATATTCTTCATCCTTTAAGAGGTCAAAAATGCATTATTTAAAATGTCACTGATTTACCAATCAACAAATCTAGAGAATACACCTCCTTACTATTTTTAATGTTCATCAGAACACTTCTATAGTGCCAAGAAATCTACCCTCGTCTGATATCAGAGATATGAAAGCCAGAATTAAAAGTGGAACATTTTAGAATGGACCCCAGTACAGAAAAGATAGATTGCCTTATAAAATATAGGGTAATGAAGGACATTGGTTTGTCATTTGATATATTTTTTTCATCTGTAATGGCAGCTTGATGACTGAAACTGCTTATCCTGGGTTTAGTTGAGAAGACTGCAATTAGAAATGAAAAAACCGCACACAGATCTAATAAGCATGGCTCTGTAGATCTTGTTTGTTTTTCATTAATGATTTATGTTATTGTCTGGTAGTAAGTGAAAGCTTACTAAAGATGTGAAAGTATATGAAATCCAAGAACACCTGCTAAAACTAGCACTACACTTGTATCAACCTCCTATTTAATCTAATCCGCTGGAACAAGAGCTTGAAAATATGGAAACTTTCTCAAAAATAGTCTATTCTGGTAATTCTTATTCTACTAATTCAGTGAAACCATGAAACCTTGAACATCATCATAAATTATATTGATATGCACCAGAATGTTGTTTGCCTTTTGAGTCATGTACTGGTAGTTGAATACACATGTATTTGAGAGTTTATCCGTAGTATGATTAATACTGCTGATTTAAAAAGAAACTTTGAAACTAACTGCACATATATTCTTTCCATAATTATTCCACTTTCTCAGTCCTCTGAGACCTGTGGATAGCTCTCACCGGAGCAGTACTTGTACTGACAGGAGGTTTAGCCTCCCAGCTGCCAATGTGCTTGTTTTGTGAGGCTCTTGTGCTGAAGGATAAAGGGCTGGAGTTGATGCAGAGAGGCTGGCTTTCACTTCCACCCCGATTTTATGCCAGAGTAATTCCTCTGAATGCCGATCCCAGTCCCTGTGAACAAAGCCAGAGTTTCCAGGCTCTGATGAAAGCTTCCTATGTGAAGACCAGCAAGTTCCTTTAAGTGTGAAACTCATCCCACTGTAGGGAGGCAGACAGTTAAACTTCTTATGTGCCACTGAAGTGTGGATTAATTCTTGTTTTGAGTAATTATTTGTTATGTTTTTAATTTCTAATATTGATTTGTATAGTAGAGGGTGGGATTTTTTTTTTGTTTGGTTTTGGAGTTTGGAGAGGGCATGGGGATTTTATTTTAGGACTTTCTTGCCTTTTTTTTTTTTTTAACATATATGTTGATTCTGCTCTTATCTTTTTTACTTGCCTTCAACTGTTTCCAGAATAGCTCCATCTTTTTCAGTGTTTCTCTTTCATATTCCTGTAAGAGTCATCAAAATACCATATTTGTGTTACTGCTCAAGTCACACAGGTGGAAGCACGTTGAGCTTTTGGAAATCTACTGGTTCCTTCTAGAGTGTGATTCTTCATCTAGTTTTACTGTCTGTCCTGAAGTCTAGAAAACAAGACTCAAAGTCAGTTCTGATCTTTCTTCAATATATGGTGATTTTCTTAGAATTATATAATTTGTTTTCTTGCCCTATACATTTACCTTTTTTATCCATCTAGATTTATGGTTCCTGTTTTACTAGTCAAACTAATACACAATTTGAATTATTAAATTTTCGGCTTACTATAAAACAGATGGGATAAAATTAAAGCATGTCTCTGAGTGCCTATATAATAAGTCCCCTATGCTAGATTTGAATAATACTACATTTTTGCCAGCTGTTAATCTCTTTTAACAGTGGACAAGAAATTCTGCAAGTGACTGTTGAGCTGCGTTATGGCATGCAATATGCATTTCAAATCTACGTTCAGCTTTTTCTAATTTGAAACATGCCAAAGGAAAGATGCCATGATTAATGAAGGTCACAATACAGGTTTTCCAATACACCTTATGCAACATATGTCCCCTCATTGCAATTCAGTATTGGCCAGAGTATAGATAGCCAGTGCAATGTTGTTCTCAGGCAGACTTAATTTCCCTGTATACTTTTCTGAAATGAAACGTGTCGTTTTTCTCCAGAAGCCTCCTTTTCCAACCTGGCCACATACCAGCTTTGCCCTCACCATCCAGTCCTGTATCCCTGCTGCCTTCTTTACACTCTGTAGTTCTTCCAGACCAGTTTTTTAGTTTGTAAGATCTTTGGACCCAGGCCAAGGTGGTAGTTTGTGTTTGCACAGTGCCTAGCACATTCCTTGGTTGGGGCTCAAATTATGTTGAGATCTTAGGATTACATTACCAATAGTCACTGGGCAGCACAAAGAGCATGTAGGGAAAGGCAGTTGGCTGGATAGGATGCATTGTATGGAATAATTATCTTTAAGTGTAGAGGCTTATAATTTGTTATGCTCAAAGAACTGTCTTAAGTGTGGTGAGAAAGAGGCAGAAATATACTATGTATCTACCTGATCTTCCTCATTTGTTGCGTTAGCATCACTAAACAGTGGAAATGTTGACTGTAGGAAGAGGAGGTGGTAAAAAATAAAAAAAAAGATATGTTGCAAATGTAGTTGAAGTTAAAAGCTTACATTTAAAGAGAATTGTGGGTTTTTTACAAATAATACTGGGGGGTTTGCTAACACCATGGCATAAATAGTCCATCCTGTTGTTTTGGCACCTTCCTGAGCTCTGTTAGGAAGATACAGTATGAAACTGAATTATTTATGATACTTCATAGGTTTCTTTACTGAATTGTTTGTTTTTCTAAACTTTATTTTCAAACTTTGAAGAGCAATTGGGCCAGGGTTGGGGGGAGCTTTTAGGATTTGGACAGCCCTTGAGTAATAGTATTAAAAGATTTTTTTTTTTCTCATGGCACCGGAGGTTAGCAGCACAAAATACAAAATAAATGAAAACAGATCTCCAAGAGTACCAAAAAATACTTTTGCAAATAAAACCTATGAAAGCCTCTGATATCATCCCCTCGAGCTAAAAGACACACTGTTCTTTTCTTAAACTTTGAAACATTACTTAGTATTTAGGTGATTAGCAGTGACACCAGGAAAACAGGCTTTCATGGGCAATGACTGGACAGCAGAATTTCCTTCTGTCTCAAGTTAATGCAAGACAATTAGTGCTAATTAAATTGCACCGGACCCGTTAGTTGCTATGGACTTGATCTAGTGCAGATGTCTGAACAGTAAACATTTGGGATACTGAAACCGATATCCTGTTTAAAATGAGAACAAGGGGTAAGGGGAAAAATTACATGAGCTCCAAATATTTTTGCATAACCTTATTTTTGAAAAATCAACTAGCAAACACTATGGGGAGAAATCTTTTAATTAATGCTCTGCCGGAGACAATTAGTTTTACTAAAGACCCAGGGGATGAGATCAGGTAATACATGTTTTTAATTATGATAATTAAATTTTCCATAGATTTCTTTCCTAGAATGTTTATCTGTTTTATTATCCAAGACAAAGACCTATTATGATTTAAAGTTCCTTCATCCTGTTTCCTCAATGGTAGGAAGAAGATGAAAAACTGTTCTAGAGATATCAAGATATGTTAAAAGGATTTCACATACTTGTAACTTTTTGGTTTTAGTCCATTACTCAGTCAGTATGCCATGCTTGGATGCAAAATATAGTTTAGCAGAAAATAAGAGGCAGCTTGAATTTTGCATCAGCAGTGAGAAGGATGCAAATTTATCAGGTAATTACAATCCTTTAATCACTGAATGATTGTTGTTATTTCACTGAAAAGTAGATGGCAGAGTTTTCATCCAGCTGCATGCATTATTTGTCCATTACATAAGATATAGAAATGCACAGGACTACAAATACACTGCTTTTACATGATTTACGGCCCTCTGTAATTTTTGTATTAATTAACATGTCCAAAATATGCTATTTAACTTCATGGTTCAATAAAAAAATAAAATTAAAAAATGGGGTTTATCTGAACTGTGCATAAATTAAGACTAGTTTCAACTAAAAAAAACTTAGAAAAGAAATATTGACCACTGACAATTTTTAAACATTTTTTTTGCCTTTAATTTTAAAAGGTGATTTTTTTCCCTTTCAAAGCAACTTTTTTTTAGTAATCGGGAGGGTTGTAGTTCAACTGAAATGAAATTAATGATTTTAACTTAATTGTTGACATTGTTTGAATCTGAGTTTATCTAGACAACTTTTTTTTTTTTTTTCTGTTTGGTTATTTTATTGCAAAAGCCATTGTTCACTTCTTTCTTTTTTTTTTTTTAAACCCTGAACAAAAATTATATTTACTGACTGCTCTGAAGTCTTCCTACAAAACCGAACTTCTTTTCACCTTTTTTGACTGTATTTAATTTAGGGCATTCATACTGTATCTTAAACTGCCATGAAAAGTCCTGCAACAGTTAAGATAGGACATGGTGCATGAGACCTAAGCAGTCGGTCTCTGGGTTGAAAGGAATAAACTGCATCTGCATGAGGTAAACACCTCGTTCTGTTAAGGCAAAGGCATAAATCTCAGTGGAAGACCTAGCCCATAAAAGGTATCAGAGTCCCACCCTATTAGCTTACCTTAAAGCACACAGTAATTTATCTTCGTTCTGCAGTGACATGAGATAAAGTAATAGCAGAAAGGGGAGGCTCACAGCTCTGTAAATAGATTCTCTCCTGAAAGCCTGTTTACCCAAGGTGAACTTCTGGCCTTCTTGAAAGCGGTGGCAGAATTCCCATCAACCTTATCTGTAGTGGGGAAGGGTTCGAAAAATGTTCACTTGTTGTTGAACATCGTGAAGCTGCATTTATCCCAGGACAGATTCAGTGACAGCACTTTCAGCATAACATTCATAAGACTTGGAACTTGTTTCAACACTGAAATTGCCGCACTTCATTAATGAATGATTAAACTAGGGTAGCTCCCCTATCATTGATTCCATTTAATGAAATTTAAGCTTGTTCCTATACCAGAAAAAGGGGTCAGGCACGGTAGAATAAGGCACCTTTATACTGATTTTGCATCTACATTTTATGTGTTTGTGTATCAGGACACGGAGAGAGTGGAACTGGAACTGGAATTTGGCTTTTTGGTAGAAGATAGTATCTTTCAGCAAAATATTTATACCAAAATGAAAACTGTGACCGCCAGGCTAGATAAGAAATGGGAGCATTTAAACACATGCCTAGCTAGTTGCTAAGCTTAGCTCAAGGCTAAATTGCAAGCTGGCTGTAGTATGTTTGCAAAGAACTCTTCAGAGGTTTGAATGATGTCACTGGGACCTTTTCAAGGCAGCAAGTCCATATAGTCAGTTCTTTTCTCTCCCAGTGGTTGGGTGAAAAACATGCTCCAGGAACGGTGGGAATTTTGAAGGTTCCTGAAACTGTAAAGTCAACTGTAAAGTCTGAATTCTCTGCAGTGTGTCCTGGCTGCCTGTGGTTGCCCAGTGCCAGGCACAATCTGTCTTCCTTCCCAGGGAGGCAGAGGGCAGGAGGAAGCTAAAAGTCAATGGAAGTTCAGTAGCAAGGGAAAAAAACTCATCACAGCGTAGGCAGCCTGTGCCACCCACTTAGTCCTCAAAACAAATCTCCATCAGTGCATATGCTTGCAATCAGGTGACTTTTGAGATAACATGAGACTTTACTCAGTGTCACAGAGGCAAAAAAGGCAAAAGAAAAAGTCTTAGTAGAATAATCAGAATATTCATAATTGCTACAGGCAGGAAAAGAAAGAATCTCAGAGGCCCTGTGAGCAGTTCAGGCATCCCCTAGGATCTAGCTGATGGACGTTACAAATAGAAAATTATATAAATGAAATGGTATTTGCACCTAAGGGAAGCATCTGATTAGGTGGAATCCTGGCTTTATTCACATTATTAGAAATTATGCTACAAGTGGTGGTTTCAGTAATCTTTTAACTAAGATCTTTACCCTGTAACTAATGTATGAAGGTAACCACAGATAGCAGCATCTGTTTGGTCAAACATGGCTTTTAAATTATGCTTGTCCCGAAGAACATTTGAATCAAAAGAGAATAAGAATGGGAAAACACAAAGACTGAAACAAAAAAAATCAACCTTTAAGTAAAAGGTTTTGCAATACCCAGCTCATAGCTCTGAGAGAGTAACCCAAAGATGGGGAAATTATGATTTTTTTAATGGTGAACAATTAAGACCAATGGTGACCTTGGTCTTAAGTAAGACCAGAGCAGATCACTAAGATGATCATTGGTCATTTTGAAATCCTGGAGGTATCATTCTGCCAATCAGTTTATTTCCAGGAACAATGATATATTCTCATTAATGCTTGAATTACCTGTCAAAACTAAAAGCTAGGAATAGAAATCAGAAAGTGGTATCTCAACACCTTCTTTAAGACATCAGGGAGAAAGTCAACAGTTCCTAGACGTTTTATACTGAGTGACTGCATGCATGGCTAATTGCTGTAGTTTTCTGCCTGCAAAATGAGACCTGCTAAAGAAAATATTAATGCCTTTTTACCCATGTAGCTCATTTTTACTATTTATCATAGACAACGTATAGAGTCATTGAGATTAAACACATCTGCAATAGATGCTGAATTAACATATTAAAAGCTGAGTTCTCTCTTTTTGCTTAATGCAAGACAGCTTCTTAAATTTCAGGATTCCATAAAGTATGTCTTTATTGATTAGTTTATATTATGACATATTGGTACCTTACTATTGAGTTGTTATATGTCAGTGCAAATTTTACTAGTGTTTTAAAAAGAAAAAGCCAATACAACTCCACATCAGAAAAACTATCTCAAGTTTTCCATTTATTCTTCTCATTTGTTTTAGTGTATCAATCACAGAGGTACAGTTGTCACAAAAAGCAATATGTGTATGTATGAAAACAACAAAACAGGAGGCTATGGTTCACATTACTATGAAGACTTAGACAGGAGAAGGAGTAAATCATAAACATGATTAATGGTATGACCTCAGTTTTCAACTTGAGTGTCAAACTGACACTTATTTCCCATTAATTCTATTGAAAGTCAAAAGCAAAATACAGAAGACACATTAAAAAAGACGTTTTAAAGACATAAAATAGCTGTTCAGAGCTCTGTGTCATGCCAAAACATTAAACTGAGTTATATCTCGGAAAAGGAAAATGAATATTTTTTATTACAGAAAAATTACCATAGAAAAAGTACAAAGGAAGACAGACTTGAGTCATCTTATCTTTATATGATTTTTTAATTATTATTTCAGCTTGTGTTTGCATATATGTAGCTTTTTATATGAATGTGTATACACAGCTATAATTCATACATATATTTCTGTACTTTCTTGCAAAACCCTATACATACTTGATGAAAAGTAAAGTTAATGTAAATTTTAAGAGACTGCACTTGTGACAGTTGTTCAACTACAAGTACACAAGGTTTATTGTGATTACTTCAAATTAAGAATAGTTTGTTGATAGAATATGGAAACTCCATCCCAAGAAACATGTAATAGAAATAGATTTATAAACAGAGCAATGTGCAAAAGAAAATAATGGTAAAATTTGAGCAACATGACTGCTATGAATTAGATGATAGTTTGTTTGGGTTTTTTTCCAGAAAAAGCAAAAAAAAAAAAGGCGGGGGGTAGTATAAATACAGCAACTAGGTAAGGTTGCCCACACTGTGCTAATTCTCTCCACACTCATTCTTCCCTTAGGCTACTGAGTGAAAAAGACCATTTAGTGGCTTTAGTAGTGCAGAAAATTGTACTATAAAAATGGACCACATATAAGTGTTTAACACAGATCTGTAGTAGCAGGAATTCCAAGAACATCTGAAAGTCTGATGTACAGTCCCAGTGACTTTTGCTACTATTTGCTCACAAATCATTGAAGAACTTCTCTAGGTATAACCATATGACTTAACACAAAACATGGTAAACATGTTAGCAATTATAAGATCAGATTTTTGTTATAGCATAGATTTATAATATTAATTAGTCCCTTAAAATTCAGGTTTTGCTTAGTGTATTCTAGGTAGTTCAAGCAAATCTTTTTTTTTAATAAATATAAAATCAAATATAGTTGTATGAGTGACTTCAGGAAATGAACATGCACTTTTTTATTTTGAGGGACATAAAATTTTAATGATGGCTAAGATTTTCTTAATACTGGCTGGGTGACTGACAGAAACTTAAGCTGCAAAATAGAACAGATTGGGTAGATATGCTAAAATGTTGGTCCCTATCTTGAAAAGATAAAAAAATAAGAAGTGCTGAGTGATTCTAGCTTTGTTCTCAGAATGATGACTATCTATCTGGTGATAGCTAGTGATTAATCTATACCATACGATGAAATCAAGGTCATGATGAGTTATTGTTAAGCAGTAATTCAATTCTTAGCATTATGAATACAGCTATAGTTTGTTCTATAAATATTACCCTTAGCTAACTTTCTTCAGAGCCTTCTATAGCTATCCCTTGAGATATACACTAGTTGAAAAATTATCCATATATCAGGGAAGAAATTCTACAGCAGGGAGAAACCTAGTTATTTTTTTTTGGTATACCATCATGAGAAAGCAGAAGAAAAACATTAATGAAGAACTTTAATGAAATCTCCCTAAACAAGCTGGTAGCATGTAAACCTCTCTGATTGCATTCTACAGAGAGTATAAGGCACTAAATGGACCATTTCAGTAACTGTCCTCTAATTTCACTACTTTTACTACTTGATGAAGTCACAAAAATGCATTCTCCATCTAAATGAGTGAAATTTTCCTTTTTGGTCAATAGTTAGGCTTAGTGTTGATTACAGAAATAGGTATTAGCTAGGAAGAGCATCTGCTGTGGAGTAATGGATGCACCTAGTTATTCACTAGTTAATAGTGAACCAAGATTGGGCAGGTATTTTGTTTCTCAAGAGGGAAGACTTCTCACAGTAAAAAACAGCTTTTTTTTTTTTAAAAAAAAAAGGAATCTTCTGAAAACCATTAACGACATCCACTCTTTTTTTTTTTTTATGAAGCCATCTGCACTTTCTCTTAAAGTCTGAGTTAATAATTTGAAAGCAATAAAGAGTAGAAAAAAATGCAATCATGCTTTATAGTCTTTTTCTTAGCAACTCTTAATTATATTGCTTCATTACTTTAAGTAAATTCTGAACACTTTCTATGGCTAATACAAAGACACCATTTTTTCCCTGTGAAACTCTAAACTAAAACTAATTCAATTCATGTTGGAAAGCAAAGACCATAAAACTAAGTAATTGGATGAAAAATCAGGGACTGATGAGTGATGAATTCCTCCTTGCATTAGTGTCCATTTTGTGGCTTGTAAAGTCTTTGCTCTTTCAATATTGCAATTTTATTGCAATGTTCAGTTTGGTAATTAGGTTTTTGAATATTGCTTCATATATCAATCTTAAATACAAAATAGATGTTTAGCATAAGTTAGCTACACAGTGCGAACTTTGAGTGATTTTTGGATACCTGGGTTTTTAAAAACCTGCCACTTCAGCATCTGGGAGAATTGGCTTTAAATGCTGTTATCTTGGGCACTTTTTTTTATCCTCATCCATTCAGTAAAGCACAAAAGTGAATCTGTGAATTTTGCCAATCATAAAAATTAAAATTGCTTGACATAATACAAATGAAAGACTGTCTGAGACAGAAGTTGACCTTTCGTAATCTCAATATTCTGTTTTCCCAGAAGTTTTCTTAGTATGGTCTCATGAGATAGGGCATCTGGATGAGGGTTGAGAAAGGGGGATTCAAATATTTACATATATGTTTAGATGTATGTCTCAATGTCAATATATTTTAGAACAGCATTTAAGTCTGTCCACCACTCTTTTTATCAGCACAGAATGCAGTTTCTATAGAAGCTGGATTTCACTGCTGCATGTTGAGAAGGAAGCTGACATACTGAGCTCCTGAACCATCTGTGCCGTCATTGCTCTTCCATAAATTCGTTTTGAATACCTTCATGAGGAAAGCCTCTCTAACTAATGCTAGTTTGTTTCAAAGACTTCTTACAAAGCTTGGATTACTTCACAGATGTTTCAATAAATAAAGTACTTCAATTCTCGCTCATCTTTGCTGTGATTATTTTTGTACTTCCTTCACCATTTCTGAGTTTGTCATAAGAAAGTGTGTCTTTTTTATTCTAAGAGACAAAATGCAATGGAGAACAGTATTAATCGGAAACAGTGAGGTTGTGCTGTTTTTTGGCATAGGGCAATCTTTTATTAATACAGTGATGGAATAATCAGTATGCTTCAGTGCCAAAATTGATTATTGCCTCCCTGTTTTTTTTGACTTTTTTTTTTTTGGTTTGGTTTGGTTTGGGTTTTTGTTTGTTTTGTTGGGGTTTTTTCCTGCCCCGCTTGGAGTTTTATTTTGTCTGCTGAACATCATATTGTGTCCCTATTACAGAATCTCTGGATTTTTCATAGGCATAGGCTACAGACAATAGAATATTTAGTCACTCGAATGCAAAAATAACTACTGCCTCAATCAGAGAGTTTGCAGTCTTTTTTGTTCTCCTCTTGCAATGGTGGACATAACATTGTCTTCTCTCATTGCAATGGACAGATGGCACTCTCGCTTTCTATCTAACATGCCTCTGAATATCCCAAGGGAGGCCTTAAAACAGCTAAATCTAGCAGTTTTCTGAAGGTGCTGGTAAATGACTGTATTTTTGTGGCAGAGCCTGTGAGGAACATTTCTCTAAGATCACCCAGACTCTGAGGATCATCAACTTGGGAGCTAACTGTTTCACCACCTGAGTTTAATGACAATGTTTGGCCATTCAGAATTAAAATCCCAAGAGACAGATGTTAACCCAGCAGTATTTGTGTCCTTGGAAGTCAGAAGACATATCAGTTTGTGCCTGAGGAGATGTTCCCTGACTATTGCTGAAAATCAAACATTAGAGAGTCTCTTTCAATGGATTTGAGTCCTACATTGATTTTTCTGTCATATGCACGGAAACATAGGGCCAAGCAGCTGGTCACTGTTGTGTGTCAAGTCCTCACAGAAGGGAAGTTTCCTGCCATTTTAATCAGAACCTATAGAGGCTGTAAATACTGTCATTTAAAGCAAGAACAGTGCTGTGTGGCTTTTGTTTAAATAAGAATTATAGTAATGAGTTCATCGTATGCAATTGTTAATGAAGTTATATCTTGTAGTTCCAAAACTGTCCAGAACTTGGAAACTGGAATGGATAAGATGGAAAAAAATCAACTAGTCCTTTGGTTGTGTCAAGGCAGAGTTAACTACTGAACTTTTTCTAACAGAGGTCTTACTGATGAAAACTGCAAGGGATAAGAATATCATATTCTATATCTGAGTTGTTTATCTAGCAGATGACTATCATCACTGTTTGAAAGTTTTACTCCTAACTCACCTAAATCTCTTTAGCTGCAATTAAAGCTGTGTAATGCATGACCAAAATAACAGTTAATTTCCATCTTCTTTGAGGTGATTTTTTTACATAGCAAAACATAGAAGAAAACCATAGTAACATATCTTCTGTCTTTTCTATATAGAACAAATACATTTTATTCATCCTTGAATCTCCCATTTGTTTTCTGTCTTTCCTGAAATATTCTATCTGAAGCCTTTTTGTCTCTAATAGGAGTGACTGTCTAAAAAAGTTGATTGTTGCAAGCTTACTATCAGATTGTGATCCACTAATGCACATATGAACTTTATATGCAAGCACAGTAGTTGTTCTCTATCTTACACTCAGTAGAAACTGCATGTATATGCACTGGAAGTACTCTGCTCTCCTCCTTGCTTATTTGCATCCAAGGATTTTTCCAAGATGGTTCTCTGGTTTTTTAAGAACTTTAAAAAAATTTCAGTGTCCTCCAAAATGTGTTTATGTATGATCATCTGAAAACTTAAACATACATATTACTTTATATATTACATGTATATTACATTATATCTACAAAATTATGGATGAAATGTGTGCTAGAGACTTTTTAAAGGCCACAGCAGAATCTCCACTTAGTAGTTAATCCAGTTTAACAATGAAATATTGAAGGAGACTCTCTGAGCAGAGTTTTCCAGCCCTGTTCATGCATAACCATCCTGAGGTGGTCTTATCAAGACTGTATTCCCCCAGCTTCCTTACAAGAACATTGCCAAAACTCTTACCCAGCACAGAAGGGTTACCACCTACTGTCTCTTTTGTATCTCCAAGGACCATTTCCTGATACAGAGGAAATAGTCATCTCACTGTTTTATCTGACATGATTTGTTCTTTACAAATCCATCTTATTACTCATCAATTTCTTTTAGGTGATTTCTAATATATTGTTTCTTTTTTCCTGAATTTTTTTCAGGATAAGAAGTTATACTGAATTATCTCTAATCCCCTTGCTTATGCTTTTAGAATCAGGCACTGTATTCACTATTTTCTAGGCTTCTGAAACATTGTTTATTATCTAGGAACTTCAAAAACAACCATCAAAATCCCAGAGAACCATTCATTGTGTTTTATTAGTGCTTACACGGTTTAACCAGGAAGAGAACCAAACCACAGTTGTTAGAGCACACCTAGCAGGGACTGGTGGGATTTTACAAGATGTAAGTGGTTGAGATAATACCCAAGAAAGAAGAGTAGGTATCCTTTTTGCTTTCTTCTTTATCTCAGTTCTTCAACATCGTAAATCTAAATCAAAGCAGTAAAACCTTGTATTTCTCCATGAAGTCTGCAGATGTTCTAAGCATGGCATTTTAAAGTCAGTTTTCAGTCCGACATCACAGTGGAAGTTAAAAATATACCTTTCACATAGGGAAATTGTTATAAAGAAGGGTCTCTCTTGGCAGAACTTCATAATGAATGTTGAAATATTAAGAGGTTGGTAAGTTTATTGTATATCACAGAATTATTTAATCATAAATCAGATTAGATCAGGTATTGCAAAAGATATATATAGGACATAACAGATGCATTAATGAGAGCAAAATAGCAGCAAGGAATCACATTACTAGCCTTAAGAAGGAAATCTGTCATAATTGTATTAACCACTGCATTCTGGTTCTAGGCGACTAGAGAAAATTACCTGTTCCAATAATGTATAGAATGGAAAAAGGTTTGATGTGTGGTTTATGCTTGCCATTAGCCTTTTTCATTTTACCACTGTAAGCTTTTTATGGTGCCTTATTCTTGGTCAGGATTTCAGTATGTTACTTAAATAAGTGAGAAATAATACAAGTTATCAGGTTTGGGGTTTGGGGTTTTTTTTTAGTATTCTATTTGGAATAGAATAGGCAGAGATTATTTTGTGCCTATATTTAAAGACAAATTTTTGACTGGTCAGCTTTATGGAGCAGTTACATACAGACCTGACAGGTGCATATCTTCCTTTAAAATCCTAATGGGCATTGAGGTTGGGATTTGCCAGACATCACAGCAAGCTCTGCAGCATTCACAGCATAATGAAATTGTGACCTTTGCTATTTGCTTTCTTGACATGGAGCACACCTGGGACTTACATGGTTGAACAGGCACTGCTGAGGAACCACTTTTGCTGTTACAGCATTGAGTCTGGTACAGTGGTTGTAAGGATTTTAAAGCTGCTTCATAACCTCAGCAAAAACTGTGAGATTATTTCCACTCCTTCCTTCAAACTCTGCTGAAACTCCTGTTGCCCAGCTGAGTCTTGTCTCATGTCCTCTTCTAATTACTTAATACTTCATTAATTAATTGGAGGATCTTATTTTTTCCCTTCTGGAGTCTTCTGGAGCCTCTAAGGGTTTGGGGTTGTTTTTTTTTTTGTTAGTGCTCAGGAGCAGATGCCATCAGGCATACCTTTGACAAGAGTCCGTGCCCTTCAATATGGCAATATATAATTGTAGTGTGGTCAGGAGCAGACATGAAAAATAAAGGAAATAAAAGAAGACCCAGCAAAGAAATAATAACAAAATAACCTGAGGATTGAATTTTTAGGGATCATAAGAATAGAATCTAGGAAAAGGAGTACTTTTGACAACTAGCAATTAAGCTACATCTCTCTAAACTTTTGGTCTCTAAAGGCTGGTCTAATCCTTGCCTTCCACCATAGGGAATTCTTCAGCATTTGAATGTATTCTATAGTCTGTTTTAATGGGTTTAAAGCTTCTCTCTGAATAAGAGAAGATAGTGAAAGGTTGTAGAGGAAGTGATCTGAAAGAGGACTTTCACTTGAAAGGTTAAGTAAGACATAGTCCCAAGGAAAGACTTCTTAAATTGTATAGTATCTATCAGCATTAAAAACTCTGACATGGAATGTCTTATTCTGTACCAACAAAGTGGGTCTTACAATAATGCTTGAAGTCCTCAATTCTGCTAGGACCCCACTGGGCCAGTCACAATACAAATGCATGGAAGAAGACAGTCCTTGCCCTCATGTACCCAGTCAAGTTTTCACCATAAAGGATGATGCAGCTATACTGCAGTACTTAGACACCTATTTTAGCTGATCTGCAGTCTGAGGCCGCAAGCTTTCAATCAGATCACTTTGTGAACCCATTGTATTTTCTTCAGTCAGCATTTTAGTATTTAATCAGCCAAGGCATTTTGATGTCTAACATTAGTATATAAATTAGTGCCTAGTAATACCTTTTTTCATTCTGTGTATTCCAAGGAATTAACTTGCAGATAAAATAAAAAGACTTCTTGCTGCAGGCTTTACACAAGATGTTGTTTCTCTTACTTCTACCTTCCATAGAGCAGAGCAGCTCCAAAGACCGGTACCTTGGAGTGGAGAATCCAATTCAATGATACAAAATACATTTGTTGCATAACACAAACTAACAGGACTTCAGGCTAATGCCAGCAGAGAGCAGGAAGTATGTTGAGAAGGAACTACATAACTAGGTAAGTAAGTTAAAAGCAAGATTGTTAATATTAGTAAGAAAAGTGATCTTCAAAGGAATAACATTAATAATTTAAAAAAAATGGTTGATTTATTTCAGAAATGAGTATGACTGGTTTTTGCTTCACTCAAATTGTATGAGTATTTGTTTCTCACAAATAAAAGTGCTTTTTTTATCGAATAATGTCAAATAATGTTTCTGCCTTTTCTCTGGTGTTTTTTATTTGACTTAGTGTGTTGTCATGAGTTTTTAAATTTACTTTTTCACCTCTTCTTGTCATGGCTTATAGACAAATAATGCTGCAGGGGATTGATTGTGTCACACATGTGCGCACACACACACACTCTCATTTTCACAGAAATAAACACAATTTCTTGATCAGTTCTTGATTAGGTATCTCCATATTCAAACAAGGCTCAGTCAATGGATTAAGGAAGTCTCCAGTGGAACAAACACCTATTTTCTGTACATCAAGCACAAGAAGGAGTGAGATACAGTGACTACTTTTGGCTCCAAACACTACACTTGTGCTTTCATGCCTATTATAGAGTATATTTCATTAGCCATAGCTCCTGAAGGCCAATGAGCCATCCAGGAATTTCTGGTTCACAGGTGTTTCAGGTACCCAGCTTTCCTTGGAAGTCCTGGCCGTGCTGTTTCTCCCAGTACATGGAGAGGAGGTAATCGCTTCATGTAGGCCCAACACTACAGGGAAACTCCCAGGCTAGAGAGGTCTTTCCTTCACCATGGTGGTAGGGTCAGAACTAGACTCTGGACTGAACATTAGACATTGACTGAGGCATCCCAAAGAGCCAGACACTCAAATTTTTGGTCTTGAAGCCAAGAAGAAAATGGTGTCCTTAGTATCCTTGTTATCGCAGAATAACTTCTGCAACAGTTCATGTAGGAGAGCCACAGACACCTCAGACTTTTGGAAATATTTTTTAAGGCTATGAAAAGAAAAACTTAGTATCTTTGAAACAGAGATGTGGATTAAGTCTGTTGCTATCAACCACTGATGCTGGAAAGTTACCAAAGTACCCTGGAAAGCAAACAGCAATCACACATGGAGAGGCAGAGACTAGGTGACAGAAGACTTTCAGTGACATTCAAGATTAAAAAAATATTTTTAACTGTCTCAGAAAACTTACACAGTGATATTTTACATACTTCACACATTATCCCACTTTCTAAATTTGTTTCATTTCACATGTGAATAAAGTGGAAATCACACATCTGTGGTTTTATGAGAAACTTTTCTCATGTCCTGAAACTTTGGAGTGCAACAGCCTTCACCACTTGGGATGGGTGATATCTGAACATTGCAATGACACATGTTTTCCCATTTGCTAGCCATGTGGGGGAGTCCTGAAATTCCTAATTAGTACATGGTACCTTCCTGGAATCTGAAATGAGAAAAACTGGGTTATTTCTGAGATTATTTCCACCGTGGGAAAATGGCTTGCTACTGAGCTTCTGAAATGTTTAGAGACATCACTGGTGAATGCTGATGATAGTCACTTAAAGAAATAGGTGAGGAACTCTTTACTAATACCTGAAAGGGCAACATACACGTATGTGTGCTTGTGTGTTTGTGAAAATTGCCACTAGCTTATAAGGTAATTTCTTTGATATCATTGTGTGATGCTTTGCATTGCCTCAAGCTGTGTTTGATTTATAGCCTGCTGTTAATCTGGTTATAAATCTTAATATTAGAAAAATTAAAATCATCACCATATCAACTGCTGAATGAATTGATTGTGAAGTGCAAGACAAATGAGCAGGTGACTGCAACAGGTTTGCCATTCTGAAGTCCCCAGACTTCCCCTGTTGAAGTAACAAAAGGAAAAATAAAATTTTGCAAATCTGACAGTAGTTGTGATTACTTACAAAGTCTGAGAGAAAGAATGAGACAATGATGACTGTTCTTTCTACTACATTTGGTGGAAATGAATGGGAATATGCATTAGGAATATCATAGACTAATTCCACAGTTTTGTGAAAAGTTAAGAAAGTACTTACTTTTTGAATGAAAGTGGCAAACATTAACAATATTAGTAACCCTTTTTTCTCTTTTTTCTTACTAGCTTTCATTTGGGTTGTGTCTTACAGAAGACATAGAAATCATTAGTCACTCATATCTACTACCATCATTATGACAATAAGGAAAATGGAGAAAACAGAAATCAAATTAATACTGTGCATTAGTATTGCACCTAGTCTTGCACTTCTTATTTGCATGGTGGCAAAATTTAGCATCAATCTCATCTGTGCCTGTGAGTAATATCATCTCACTGCTCCTAGTAATACCTGCAGCCAGCTACGAAAGCTCAAAGCAATTACCTCCCTACTTTGATATCTAACTCACTTCAGAGTCACTGCTTTCTAGGGTACAGTACTGCATCCGATAGATATGGCTGCATTGTTTTCCTACAAACATGCCCTTCAATTTGCATACATGAAAATTAATTTTGATTGATTGGACCCAATTTACCAAACAATGCAGACTGCAGTGTCTGGTTGTCTTTTGTCAGTATTTTAGTCTCTCATCAGCCTTCTTTAGATTTATGATCTATGGTTTTATGACAATTTGCTGAACATATGGAACACCCCTAGAGTCAGAAAGAGTCTCTCAAGTTTCCCAAAGGAAACATTTTTATTTTATAACATTTTTTTTAGTAATAGCTTCTCTTTGGGATCTCTTAATCATTTTTTAATCTATTCACATAGACTTCATTTACATTAAACATTGATTCCTATTTAAGCAGTTGTAGATGGATCATCCCACCAAAGACTCAATACCAAGAAGTGTTCTTTATTTGGGAATCATTTTTGTTACCTTTTATTACTTCTCCACTATCAAGTGGCATGGTGCAAAAGGAGTGAATCTGTAGAGTTTGCAGCTCTAAGGACCTGTCATCTACACTACATGCATTTCAGTGGTTTTACTTAATGCTAGTTTTAATGGCACTGAAACCCCGAAATGGCTGGTACATGTGGCTATGGTAGGTGCACAGCAGGAGCCAGTCCCAGGCATCCTCTAGCTTCATCAGTCCAGAAGGAATCCAGTTTGTGCACTGCTGTGAGATGAAAACCATGAAGTGAGGCTGGATGCTGATGATTTGCTTTAAAGTTGTAATCCCAACACTATCAAAAATGCTCACACAGACACTCCTTTCTTAACAGAACTAGCACAATCATCTGAAAATGAGCCTATTTGACACCATGTCTCTATAAAATCCTGCCAGCTACCAGTCTTTGATTCTTCATAGTCTAAATCCCTTCTCCATTTTCTTCATGTTTGATGTCAAGTTTATAACTAGCCAGGTCATCCTGCTTGACACTTTTAAGTAATTGCAAAGTACCAACACACTTTGAGCCTTTTGGTATACTCCCCTAATTGAGGGAAGAATAAAAATTAAAGACCAGAGATTCCCAAGCAGTCTCAGTTAGAACTTCTGGATATAATTTATATTGGGTATGATAATTTGAAAATGAGTTTAAATGTAACAGATAATGGCTAATATGTTACTAATGTCCTGGAAACATTTGTAAGCATCAGAGAGTTATAAGAACCTTTTTTCTATTTCTCCTCTAAAACAGGAGATCATTATATCCCTAGCAACTTTACCATTTTTGTCTAACAAAAATCTGTGGCTATTAGGATTTTTTCTCCCTTTTCAGTTCCTTATGCACTTCAGCTCTTTCTTCTTTCTCTTTTTTTTTAAGACACTGAAGTATGCATTTCCCTAGATTTTTCACTGATGTCTTCAGCTTCTTATTTTTTATTTATTCTGATGGCCTATTCCCAACTCTTTTTAATGTAACCAAATATATTGTGTATACACTTATTTCTAATTTTCACTTTCAATTCCTTTTTAGAAAGATGTTTGTATTTCATATATCCTTTCTTCATTTTTGGAACCTTGACACTTTTTCCTTCCTAAATTAACTTCCCTTAACAAATCCCACTTTTGATTGACATTTCATCTCCATTCTTTCCCATTCAGTGAATTTTACTTGTAAGACTCATTAGCTTTCAAGGTTTTTTGACAAGTGAGGTTGCCTCTATTTCCAAGAAAAAATAATAATTAGTTTTTGTATGAGATTGTATTTTGTATTTGCATTGTCTTCCAAACAGAAACTGGACTAAAATTCTTTCTTAGCCTTGACAGCTATTAGCTTGCAGAAGAGATGTTTTAAGGAGGATGCCTGATTTGGGCTGGATCAAAGCTACCGGTTTAGGGCTAAAAGGCATGCTGCCTAACTGGTAATCTTCAACTGTGGTTCATTGCCTGTTTAGTTGACTCAGCTTTCAGTAACAAAGGAGCCAGATGGTGCCTGAGTGGAGATATGGATTGCATGCATTTAACACCAGGTTTTCTGCATATACACTTAGATGTATTACTGTCTTCATAATCACTATAAGAGCTCTTCTGCAAGCTGTATTAAACACTAATGTTTACTGAATGTATATCCATGTCCCGAGAAAAACATTGGGGTCGCCTCACTCTTTTGCAGAACTTGTCCTCTGAACTGGTTATACAGATAAAACCAAAATAGAAAAAATCAACTTCATATTTTAGGATGGGGTCCATATCCTTGGTTAATGCCTGTTGATGTCTATTAGTTTTGGGAGAGCTGTAACTGTCTGGGCACATCACCCCAGAGATTTTCCTCTGCTTGTGACATGCTTCCTTGTAACTGGAGTATTTGTAGATGCAAACATGACTAAGTCAACTGTAATGCAGAGATATTCAAACAGCTACTGACTTGTGTGAATTTTTCAAATAACAGAGTTCTTGCCTCCCTGGTATCTCCTCTGTGATTCATCTCATGGAAAAGCGAGGAATCTAGCCCAGACTAGGTGCTTATGCTACACTTACAATGAGTGATACTGCCAAGGGGAAATTTGTCTCATGTTTTTCTGTTTGCCTTCTCTTTCCAGTATGTGTTTGCTTTATGCAGTTCTCAGTAACTGGACAGCTGTTAAGTGTTCAGGAAAAAAAACCCAGGCAAAACCAAATAAAAAACCACCCACAAAACCCTCAAACAGCTGAAGCACAGACCCTTGATTTTTGGCAAGTTCAGGTGTCTCTGGGCAAGATGGTTGAGCCAGACAGAATAACAAATAAATTAACCACATTACAAATTCTTGAGTTAAACATAATTCTGAAATTAGCATTTAATGAACCAAATCTTTAAAGTTAATTTACAATTATACATGTGTCTCAAGCAGAAAGCTCTGAACCCATTATTTGGCAGATTCCAGGGTCAAATATAGGTGCAATTTGGCCTAAAAATCCTTTGGCTGGCAAACTGGTCAAGAAAGTAAACAAATATGCTGGTCTTGGCTTTGGGAGTTATAGGCACATTTTAAATAGAATTGCCTCTAAACACAGCTGCAGAACTGAATCTCTGATGTAATAAAGCTGTCTGGTTTATGGCAGGCATGCATCAGCACTGCTCTGATGGCTCAATCCATTAGAATCACAGAATGACAATAACTTCTTTGTGTATCACAAATAAATCATCGCTATCACTCAACATGTTTAGATAAATTGTACATCATCTGGTGTAAGTTTTGCTTGAGAAATATAAAGCTGTTTGAGTTCAAGAGTATGTAGAACTAACAGAGGAAAAGGTTAAAGTTTTTATCTGTTTCCTCCATCATGTTTAATTCACTGAAGGGACTTAACCACATGCATTTGGAAAATTAAAGTCAGAAAACTAACACTAATAATTTTCTCCTCCTACATGCAGACTCATCAAGCCAATGAACTGTGAGTATGTAGAAGCCTTTTAAAAGGAGAAAAAAAACCTCATGTAAAAATTCTAGGCAAGATCCTTTTACTGGTGTTTGAATCCAAACAACCTCACTCTAGGATAGAGTTGTAAACATGAGATTTTCAAGGCAAGTGTTCATCTTGTTTTTAACTACATTTATATTTTTGTACTCATAAAAGTAGCGAATCATTTTGCTCCAATTTGCCCATATAATTTTGTTCATTTAAATGACCATGTCCATAGTTACACTCTGAAACCATCACAGGGGAGTTGCCAAAAGTGCCACCACATTTTGCACTTGGAGCCACAATTTCCTGTTCACCCATTATTGATATATATCTTCCCATGACATGACATGAGGTGAAGTAGGTTATATATGTATATAAGTATATATACATATATCTATGCACATGCATGTGCCTGTACATAAACATAGGCATAGACATAGACAGAAAGCTGATCATGTGTCAACTTGATGACTCATAAAAATGAGAAGGGGTGCCATTTTTCAGTATTAATCTAACTTCTGCATATTAAAAAAAAAATTAGAGTTTTTATTTGATCAGTTGGGCACTCCGTAGCTTCCTGTATGCTATAAAAGCAAATTTTGAACTAGACGAGATGACTGGAAAAACTTCTCTCCCTTATCTCAAAGCATTTGATGTCCAACATGAGTCAGATAATGTTTTTGGAGATCTTTGTTTGAACTTTTTTTTTTCTTGAAAACATGCCTATGCTAATTAGATGTTATTTTTACAAGATATGACTTTCCTAAACTGATATTAAAATAAAAAATAAAACTATATTAAATGAAATTCAGGAAAAAAAATATTTCTTTAAAATCTGAAGTTTGGACTAGATTATCTGTTACACAGTGCTAAACTGGTTTATGTTCCAAATCTGTTACTTTCACTGTAGTTTTCAGCCAAAATCATGTGGTTCTCAGCCTGGTATAGTTTAGAGCAGACTAGGAGGTCAGCATGAGCCTGTTCACAAGTTCACAAGAACAGCCAGGAAACAGTTTTGATCAGCGTTCCACAAGCTGAAGGTTGTCATATCCAAGCAGCACTTGCAGCTGGGAAGTGTGGCTGGTTTCCAGATTATTTCACAATGCTTCTCAAAGAGGCTGGGATGAGACTGGAGAACCAGCTTGGTACTGTCAGTATATTCTAACTGAATTGGACAAGTTTGGAAAACTGATTTAATCACTTAAAACTAGACTAGAACCCACAAAAATACTCACTAAAATCCTGTTGTGACTCTAGTTGCAAATTAGCTGCTGTTTCCCCCCAAAAAGGGCAATTACAGTTTGACAAGAACCAAATTCTCAGGAGTTTCACTGAGTGAAAATGCAAACAGTGAAAAGTAAAGTCATCTTCCCTTATAGCTGCAGTACCTTAGTCATCCTTGATTCCTGCAAAGGCTGATGGGTTTTTGGTTAGGTTACTGGAGACAGTGCGCCCAGTCTGGCATCATCCTGATCCTGGAACACCCTGAAGCTTCAAGTTCAACTACAGCTGCTGCATTTAGTCCTGGCAGACAGCGGTCTGAGCGGTGTGTCAGTCAGAACAGGCAGCCCCGCAGCTGCAGCATGGCGAGTTGCTGTGCAAAGTGGACGCCATGCACTAATACTCATATAAGTGAAACACAGCTCACCTTATCAAGTAAGAATGTTACACACACTTTATGCGGTTATAGGTGCCTTTTTTATGCATAAAGTCATGAAAAAGCATCAGCTGATTTTTTGTTTGTTGATTAGCACCATTGTTGCTCAATTAAATTACAAGTGTCTTTTATATGCTCAGTTCTAGAAAGAGAAGCCTGAGACTGCAAGTAACAAACCGTTTATCCTAATTTAAGCTACTGATAAGCAGATGGACATTTTTCTTTGTTACCATATACCTCCCACTCTGCATTGCTATGTCTCATCCTCTTTATTTTTCACCATGTTTCTTTCCCTAAATTATGGCTCCAATCTCTACTGCCAGGGATGGTTATTTGTAACAATCTTCTCCATGAAAGCAATAACATAAAAGCTGTGAGCTCAAAGCAGAACAATGCCGTCTCTGAACATTTTGAATGAGTATGATGGTACAGAGTGGCTTTTGCCAGAGAAAAGGAAGTTGCAGTAACTCTGCTGTGATATGAGGAGAGGTCTGCATAGTAAAGACCTTATTTTTGAGTTTTGTCTTGGAATACAGATGTCTTTTGACATCGCTTTAAAAAAGGAATCAACAAGAAGACTGAGAAGAGAGGATGGTGAAAGAAACAGTAAGTGCTGTAGTTCAGACATGCTAATCTTAATATTTATGAGGTGGTTTCAAAAAGACTGGAGGAACTTTGGTTTGGACAGGACAAGATTCAGCAATGGCAGAGAAGAGCTGGTGTCATGATGGTTGGACTCAATGATCTTGAAGGTCTTTCCAACCTAAATGATTCTATGATTCTGTGATTCTATACTGCCTTTTTCATCTTAGAATCATTTGGGTTGGAAAAGACCCTTAAGATCATTGAGTCCAAATCTTCTCTGTAGACAGAAATGTCTGTGCAGGACACTCTCTCATTTTGGCAGGATTCTGCCTCATTTCATCTGATGTCTGTCACTAAATGTCTACATTAAAAAAGAAAAATGCTTTCCTCAATGCACTAAAAGAAATATCAGTGGAGTTTGTGACTGCGGGTTGTTCAGAAATAACCGAAAAAACCAATTTAGTTTAGATAAAGTTTAGTACTGGATAAGGACAGGATCAATACATTAGTGATCATTGTGCAAGGAAAGAGAGATCAAACAGCCATTCTTTTGGCATGCTTTTCACTCAAAGTCTTCCAACAACAGAGAAATATATGAAAATTAACAGGCTTCACTGTCTGACATCTACACCTATGCACACCCCCATCTCTTTTTGTTTAAAACTATAAAAAATCTATTGTTTACAAGAACCAATTTTCTCCTTAAATCCATAGATATTTAATTGACCTGAATGGCCTTCAGCAGTTCCTATCTGAATGCACTTCTTCACAGTTCTGTTTGCCTCAGGACATAGTTCAGCATTACTGAGACCCCACCTTCTGAAATCAGGGCTGAGTTTTAGCCCATTAGAAAGAAGAAGCTTTGATGATTGATTAGCATCTGTAAAATAACAGCAATGACTTGAGATTGTCACTTTCCAGACTACGTCTTCTGTACTGATCTCATGCTTTTGGAAAAGTGTCTGTAGTGCCATCTGTTGTCCTCCTAATGGGCAAAATATTTCCCAAGAGATTTTCCTCTAGTGCTAGGGATTACTTATCACAATGTATGAAATATAAGTTGTTAAAGCTCAGAGACAGCTCTACGCTGGTGTAATATAGAAGCTGAAGGGATTAGGAAAAGCACAAAGTAATTTTTTTTTTCTGTAATGAGTGCATTAATCTGAAAATCACAACAGGATCTCAAAACTGGTATTCTCACTGCACACAACTATTTATGTGATCCTGCTGACTTTTGGCTCCTCTTGAGTATCTGTGTTTCTGAACTTTTTCCATTTGTCCTCAAGGTTTATGTTGAGAAGTGTGCTGGTTTTGGCTGAGATAGAGTTAATTTTCTTCATAGTAGCTAGCATGGGGCTATGTTTTGGATTAGTGCTGGAAACAGTGTTGATAATGCCAAGATGTTTTCGTTACTGCTGAGCAGTGCTCACACAACGTCAAGGTCTTTTCTGCTTCTCCCCCCACCCCACCAGCGAGGAGCCTGGGGGGGCACAAGGAGTTGGGAGGTGACACAGCCAGGACAGCTGACCCCGACTGACCAAAGGGATATTCCAGACCATACGACGTCATGCTTAGCATATAAAGCTGGGGGAAGAAGAAGGAAGGGGAGGATGTTCAGAGTTACGGCGTTCATCTTCCCAAGTCACCGTTAGGCGTGCTGGAGCCCTGCTGTCCTGGAGATGGCTGAACACCTGCCTGCCCATGGGAAGCAGTGAATGAATTCCTTGTTTTGCTTTCCTTGTGTGCATGGCTTTTGCTTTACCTATTAAACTGTCTTTATCTCAACCTATGAGTTTTCTCCCTTTTACCCTTCCGAGTCTCTCCCCCATCTCACCGGAGGGTAGTGAATGAGTGGCTGTGTGGTGCTTAGTTGCCAGCTGGGGTTAAACCACGACAACAAGAAACAGAAAAAAACCCCAAAATATTCTTGGAGTATTATGGAGATATCTAGATGGAAGAAAGAATCACCAGGGTACGCAGTTTGAGGAAAGACCTGAAAAAAACAAGAATAGAGAGTGAGACAAACACAATGTGCTCACTTTTCCAATACTAGATGCCAATGTTGCAGTTTAGCTGTAGGTCTCGATATTCTGTAGTCTCGGGTGAGGCTGCAAGTCCCACTTGATTTTGGACTTGATAGAAAGCAACCTCTGGTTAGGCAGTGTTATCATGGGAGCAGATGGAGCATAGGCATCTGGACTAAGCTATTTGCCACTAGCTGGAGGGCTGGATGGTTGTCTTGACCATTTTTAAGGAGTGACACAAGCTTAAGTTCTCCTTTGGTATTTCTTGAAGGTACCATGTCATCCCTGCCAGAGCATGGCTTTATGTCCATACAACGCAGATATGAGATGACTGTTCCCATATAAACAACTTCTATTTACAATGTGCACTTTGTCCAAGATGTTCTTCTGTCTTGTTTATTAATGGTATATTTTTGGAGCTTTCCATTAGTATTTATTTATTGGATTTTAATGGTCTTGCCAAGGTTATGAGTGCCTTGGCAGGAGGACTTGATAAATTCTTTTCTTGCTATTGCTGGCTTAGACTAGCTTAGTCAGATGAATTCAATCATGATGGTGACATCTGGCAATTTTTGCAAAATAGAGCCCATTAGAAGTCACTTCTTTTTAAAATCTGACTGTTCATTAAGTATGAACAATTACTCCTCTTTAGATCTTTTTAGCATATTCATAACCAAGATTTGCAATAATATCATTGTAATAATTTATCATAAAGTCAGGTTGTATATACCTGAACACATATAGAATATGCATGCATCTTGATACATTAATAATTTTTTTTGAGCAGTTAAGGTACTTTATTATCTTCTATTTATGCTGCAAATATTATTTATTATTTCTTGCATTCTATTTTTCAAGATTGCTAAGATCAGTGTTATATATTATTTGGATAGATTAATATTTCAAACATCTTTCATCTAGTTCCATATTAAAACAAGACATTCTCAATTCTGTCATAAGTTACAAATAATGGTTGTATTACACCAACAAAAAAAAGCAATTGCACAGCTGGTGACATTTATGTGCCATAAACTATGAACTAATGTGTTTTAAAGGGAAATTAGTAAGATAGATTTATGAAAACTGGAAGGGTGCAAAGTGAGGATTATGCCACTGTTACTTCCATTTACTTTTACAGATCAAATACTTCCTTTTTTTAACATCCTGAAATCAGATGTCAGGTCTGCCTATTCCTGACAATCAACAGAACTTCTACCTTCCCAGAATTTGGTGTGCAGTCACTCATTGACACCTTCTGAATACCCTTATAGGTTCTTGACCATGCTCTCTCCTCCAGCATGAAAGAGGTTTGTGCAACAGCATAGCCAAAGTTCTTTCTTCAAACACACAATCATGCAAACACTACTAAAGAAATGGATAATGGAAGTGCTGCTTATATCCAGTTCCTGCTCAGAGTTAAGCTTCCTAATCTTGATAATTTTTGTGCAGGATCTACCCTAATATCAGCTACAAGTTCAGATAATTAAGGTTTATATTCTACATCCAGCACAAGGTGGATTTAGAACAAGCTATCTGGAGATCACACTGCCTCTCTTGTTACCAGTGCATTGAGCTAAGATGTCTGTTTAGATAGATTTGGACTTCTCTGTGGCTTTTCATGTGAGAATGACACAATGATGTGATTTAGTCATGAATGAAAGAATCCTAGAAAAGCAGATTGATAGAATCACTGAATCAAACAAACATTCAAGCAGGGACTTCCAGAGGTCTCTAGTTCAATCTCCTGCTTAAAGCAGGGACTACATTAAATTCAAACCAGATTACTCAGGGCTTTGTTCAGTCAGAGCTTGAAAAGCTCCAAGGATGGAGACTGCACAGCCTCCCTGGGCAGCCTGCTCCGCTTCCTTGTCTGCCCTCATGGGGAAAAAGTAATTCCTCATTTACAGTCAGAATCTGTCTTGGTTCAATTTACGCCTATTGTTTTTCATTCTTCCACAATGGACCATATATACAAATATATATATAAGACATATATATATATATATATATATATATACACACATCTGCTTTTAACTTACAATCACTGTCTCTTATTTTCCTGCTATGCCCCTTCATAATTTAAACTTGCTCAACTTCATCAACACCCTTCTTGCCCTGGGGAGTCCAAAACTGGATGCACTATTCCAGATGTGGTCTAGCAAGCACCAAGTAAAGGGAAGTAATTGCTTCCCTCAATCTACTGCCTATTCTACTGTTATTGCTACCAAGGATGCTGTAGCCTTCATCACTGCCAAGTGTCCCCCAGCATATCCAGGTCCTGTTCAGCAAAGCTGCACCCTAGCTGCATGGTCACCGACCTGTACCAACACAGTTGCATTTGCTGAATTTCATTAAGTTCCTGACAGCAAATTCTTTCAGCCTGTCTAGATCCCTCCAAGTGGTAGTCGTGTCCTCAGGTGTATTGACTGCATCCTACGCTTTGGTGACATCTGCAAATTTAATGAGAGTGCATGAGAAACTACATATCACAAACTGCCAGTGTTAGGGTCCCACAGTGGCAAATTAGCCCTCTTGTCCTTTTCAGCCTTTAAGACAAACACTGTGAAAAAATTCATCAATTAGATGTGGCAATTAGAAGTAAATGACGCACAAATCCCCAGTAAATATTCCCTGAACATGATGATGTGGATCCTACCAACATAGTCCAGTACTTCGGTGGCTGAAGAAGTTTACAGAAGCTGAACGCAGCAAAAGCAGAAGTCACACCAGTGGTGAGGAAACTAGAGGAGATCTGATGCTTTGATACCGCTGGGCCATGCAAGGTATGCAGGAAATTTCTTGCTGACACTAAGCTACAACACAGCAACGCTGCACTCCTGTGCCAGTGGTGAGACAGAGAATCCCATTTCACTCCTGCTGCAAATTGTTTGGCCTTAATAACTCATGCTTTCATCACCTCTCAGGCTTGTGATGTACCTGGGTATAAAACAAGGAGATGGATACTCTCCGGGTTCTGGCATACAAGGTTAATCAGCTCATCTCCCATCTGCTCTGTGCTCAATGGAGTGAAATATGCAACTCTAAAAAGAGCAGGAGATCAGCAGAGATAATCTGAAGCACCTTCTTCAGGAAGATGTTTATTTCTGTTGAGGTCAGCAGGAGCTTATTAGGTATTTTAACTATTAACTGTCTAAATTTGCATAGCAATACATATCCTTGAGGTCTTTTACTTTCAGGATATTCCTGTGAAAGAAGAATGTTTATGTCCCTAGCCAAGCTATAAGAACACAGAATATTCCAGATATTAAGCTCTTCCCCATTTTTTTTTCAGCTTCCCATAGAGTTTTTGAGCATGTTTGGATTCTCAGTTTTTACCTTTGAATTACCCTATAGATTAAGATTAGGATATCAAAGAGACAGCCCAAAAGACCAAGGGGAAGATTCATCTGATAGCTCTGTTGCACTGGCAAAAGAAAGACTTTTAGAATAAAGTTGAAGTTAATCTGTAAAAAAAGAACTTCCTTGGATGCAGCCCCAGAGAGCAGAAGGAGCAATGGCTGACAGCTATAGGTTTTTAGCATCTTCTTCCACAAGCACAAGATGAGTTTTGGCAACCTTGCCTTGTCTAATACTTAGCAACAAACATGGTCACAAAGAAACCCTCCCAGATAGGTCATCAAAATCATGGTCTTGACTATCAAGCCAAGGAAACCATTTTGTTTAAGTTTACCTATATAATTATTTGCATAGAATGAAAATTCTGACTCTACTACATCTTTTCATATATTATGCTATAATCTAAATATAGGAACTGCAGGAGATTATTTAAAGAGCAAGATCATTTATTTCCAGGTACTCTCTATAAGATAAGGAATAATGCACCCCAAGGATGTGGTAAATAATCTCCAAAATTCAACTGAATTGAGCACTTCATTTATACAGACCCAAATTAATCTACAAAGGTATTGTTTCTCTGTCTATCATTTAAAATTTTATCAATTCTTAGTTTTTATTTAAATAATTTGAAAGTCTAAAAAACCTTGCAGACTCAGACCAGATTTCAATCATTGTGTCAAAGGTATTATCAGAAACTAGGTATTTGCAAAGTCACAGATTTCTTGCCCTTGAATAGGAGAGTCTCTTGAGAAACAGCTGTGGAGTATTTGGGAATCTTTACATATAGTAGTCTTCTTATGGCTACCTAGCTTCAGCTTTACCCAGGGAGAAACTTCTGTCATTATTATTTCCCCAATACCTACAATATAAATCTGTAGACATATAAAGGGCTACTGGGTTATGAGCTATTTATTTTTAGTCCTTCTAACCCCAAATAGCTTTTGTGTGACTGCTGTAGGTTATCATTTATCCACCAGTGATACAATCCACAGCATATTCCAGTAGTTCTTACTCGATTGGCTTGAAAACTTGTACAGGAAGAAGTGTACCATGAAATTCTGAATATGAAAACTAAAACTGTCTAAAATAACTGCCCACAGGGGGTAGCGAACTTTCACAGTGTCCCAGCGGCTAACTGGAAATGAAAGTTTCCCTATGTACTGCATTTTAAAATATACTCATAATTCTTAAATGCACATCCTGGTCAAGATGATTAAACTGCAGTTCTCATTTTTCTCTCTTCTCTTCTTCCTACTAGAACATGGAAAAAGGCTGCCAAAAATAAAAATTGACTGAAAAGTCTGTGCTATTTAATTTTTCAGCACAAAAATAACAACTATGCAAAATACAAAAAGTCATGAATTTGAGTGAAATACCCTACTTTGATGAAAAATTGCAACAATTCCAGAAATGTATTTAGAACTGTTCAGTCAGTTGAAAGATTGATATTTCAATTTGTTTTATTTTGAGACAAAAGCAAATGTTGAAATACTAGATATACCACATAGGGAAAGAATTTCTGAACAGCTGCACTTATATATGATTTCTGGCATCATAGTGAGAATGCTAACAAAACTTCCTAGAAGGGGAGTATATCTTTTCTATATGCCAACATGAATTACTGGATTAAATTTCTCATAAACATTGTTATCTATCTAATATAAGATACTTATCACCATGGTATCTAACCATCAGAAAGCAACCGAATATATCACTGAAATGTGTTGCAGACAGAATAGAAAATTAAAAACTACATCTCCAAGTCTTCCTTTTGTCCAGCTCTGTTACAAGGCATTGCTTATCTTTTCCTCTCTCTTATTATTCTGCTTTATTTTGGCAGTTATTCAAACTAACCAGTGGAAAAGTGTTATCAATGTAAGTTCCATAATTACTAGGAAGTAAGAGAATCCCCAGGAAATATTTCTTCATAAGGAAATATTACTATATAAAAAAAGAAACTTTTTATAGGAATTCTCATACCAGTCTGACAACCAGAGTCATGACAGGCTTTAAATAACATTATCAACACAAATAGGAACATCATAGTCTCTATGACCCTCTGCAGCTGTGTTTTAGGGACTGAGATACTGCTCTGCTATCAGTTTTAAGTTGTGTAAGATAAAGAAAAAAAAAAAGTGTTTTTAGGCAGTATTCTGCTACGCAAGTTTGGGTGTAGATAGTAGAAATGGCAAAAATCCTATAGTAAAAGGTGAAATCTTACAGTCATCAGATATTATAGACAACATTTAGAGATGTTAATAAATACTAACTGTGGAACTATTTAGTACAGAAATTGCTTGTATGACTACACTCCACAAAATGTGTATCAGGTAGGTAGATTTATTTATGGAATTTAAAGCACAAATCACAAATTCCTCATCTTTTCACACACATGAACGCAAAAAACTTAACACTGACTTAGCTTGTCAAAATAAAATTCTCATTAGTAATCAGGCAGCACCTTTATGCCTCCAAGGTAACATGAATGCTTCAAATTACTGTTAAGTGTCCTGTTTGATATAATTATTTATTACGCATTTAAGAGACATCAAAACTACATCCTCATTGACTACAGCCCAATGTGATGCCAGCTTAGAGTTTTCACAGAGATGTTGCACTATAAATTCAGTATTGCCATGCTAGTTTATCTGGTCTCTTAAGCACTTGGCTTGTAATTAGCAGCGGTTTGTTTATACTGTTCTGGGTTGCTTTCTCAAAGCCCTTCTCCTCTTTGTTTCCTTACTCCAGGAAATTTTTATTTTTGCTTTGAACATAGATGCCATTTTGCACTTGATGTTGAAGAATATCATGTTCTTTAAGTCACGCTATATCAGCTAAAAGAAGATGTAATTTTCTTGATACAGTCCATAGTTCTTCTTAGAAATGCATAAATTGGTATCAAAAACATTATTTACTTTGATACTTTAGATAGATTAAATTCAAACCCTTGAAATCTCTGGCAACTATGCAATAAGTATGTATCAAGAAGTTCCGTATAATGTATCTTCTGTAGATTATTAAACACCCTGTTCATCACTATGCCTTAAGAGAATGCAAAAGCCAAAAGCAAAAGTCCAAAAGTCATAACAGTAATGTAGCAAAAAACCCCACATCCCAAAAACAGAGGAACTAATCATGTATACGCTTTTCTTGCTTTACTGCTAGGCAGCTGTCCTTTACTAATTTCCCTGCCCAGCCTGAGGTATTTCATTTATACTCCTAAAATCTTGTTGAGCCTCTTACTGCACACACTACTTGTGCAGAATCAAGAGTTTTCTTAAAACACCGCAGAAAACATGGATAGTTTTTAGGTATACTCTTAGCATCAGTGTAAATTAGCCTTAAATTTTGTTTGGGTATTATTTTAGGATAAACTGCCTCAAGCTTGCATCTTTATTTAGGCTTTGTGTAAAAAGTCACTAGAGAAAGATTTGGTTTTAGAGAAAATTGGTATTTCTTGACATACTCCAAAGGAGGGAAATGAATATAAATGGAAAGGGTTTAATATCTGCACAGTTCCATTCGCAGACCACCATTAGTTCCAGAGATTTCCCAGGAAGAGAGGTATCGGTCACTTCCAAAACATACTTCCCATAACTATACCTCAAAAGACGTTGAGAGAGCTACAGAAACCTGAAGTCATTACGAGGTCTGAGGAGCTATAGTTTAGATTAAAACCATATATCTAAAAGGTGTCCTATGCCTCTTATGGATGACACTTTGTATGATTTAATCTGGTCTATTTTGTCCTACTGCTTAAGCAAAGCCTTTTTTTTTTTTTCTCTTGTTTGCTTGTTTGGTTTTGGGGGGAGTGGTGGTGGTGGTGGGGTGTTTGGTCAGGTATTTTCCTTCTCAGCTAATCTAGTAGAAGGCAAAACTTTGCAGTATCAAATCAGGCTGACCACATTTTTGGGGAAGGAAGCTCACAACACAACTGAGAATGCTGCATTTCTTTTCAGCAGTGAGGAGGGCTACCCTGTGTCAGCAACCACCCCAGGGAAACGTCCTACACGCAGGACCACAGGAGGCCCAGGTCTGATTTGAGCTTTGAAGTGCTAAATGAGGTAAATGACTTAAACCTGGATCACTCTCATCCCAGATAAGTGTCTTGTTCACATGTCTATGCTTGGGTCACCCATGAAAACCAGTCTCAATTTCATTGCAAAGAAGAAAAATAATGATGCTTCCAAGAATTGGAAAGCTGTTTTCTTACAATCTGCTTTAATAAAGGCTTGATTCTTAATGGCTTTTAAAAAATCTTTGGATCAAGTCTTCAATTTCTATGAAGATATAAATGCAGATATTGTGCTTTTATATAACTTAATCACAACATCCATTCAGTTAACATGTATACATATGTATGCATGTATATACATGCACGCATTCTTCTGGGTTAAGTCAGAAGTGCACAGACCTTCCAAATTCATTAACTGGATAATCAAAGAATATAAATTTAGCTGGTTTTATTACTGAGATTAACAAAAAAGTATCCTGAAGAGAAATTTTCTAGCTTTTTATTAACCAAGCTATAAACTCACTGCCTAATAGTCCATTTGGGAAACTATTTCTACAGTTTGCCAGCCAGAATCATCCAAAGAACAGAAATGAGGGAAGGGTGACAGAAAGCTGTTCTAAGAGGCAGTCCAAAGAGGAAAAACTGAAGGTCCCTGCATTCTGGGAAGCAAATTGAAGGAACACCAGCTGTGGGGGTAACTAGAGAGTAGAATTATTTTTACATTTATTTTTGTAATGTAATGCAACTATATGCTTTATTGTATATTCCATTAGTTGAAAGGCTATGAGTAGATTTTTTTTTAATTCAGACTTCACCTTGAAATAACATTTTAATATGTTCTAGAAATCTCCTTTTTCCCCTCCAATTACTTCTATCACAAAAATTCTGATGGGATAGTCATTGCCTCTCTTGTATGAACCTTGAATTAAGAATTTCTTTTAATTTTAGAAAGAGACAGGGGAAACATTAAAGCAGGAATTATGTCACTTTCCAACACTGGTTAAATTCATAACCCAGGCTTTGTAAACAAAGTATATCCATCCAAAGAATGCAGTCAACAGGTAGCTGAACAGGCTGGATCGATGGGCCAAGGCCAGTTGTATGAGGTTCAACAAGGCCAAGTGCTGGGTCCTGCACTTGGGTCACAGCAACCCCATGCAGCGCTACAGGTTTGGGGAAGAGTGGCTGGAAAGCTGCCCGGCAGAAAAGGACCTGGGTGTGCTGGTCGACAGCCGGCTGAATATGAGCCAGCAGTGTGCCCAGGTGGCCAAGAAGGCCAACGGCATCCTGGCCTGTATCAGAAATAGTGTGGCCAGCAGGAGCAGGGAAGGGATCGTCTCCCTGTACTCGTCACTGGTGAGACCACACCTTGACTACTGTGTTCAGTTTTGGGCCCCTCACTACAGGAAAGACATTGAGGTGCTGGAGCGTGTCCAGAGAAGGGCAACGAAGCTGGTGAAGGGTCCAGAGCACAAGTCTTATGAGGAGCAGCTGGGGGAACTGGGGTTGTTCAGCCTGGAGAAAAGGAGGCTGAGGGGAGACCTGATCGCTCTCTACAACTACCTGAAAGGAGGCTGTAGTGAGGTGGGGGTCGGTCTCTTCTCCCAAGTAACAAGTGATAGGACAAGAGGAAACAGCCTCAAGCTGCACCAGGGGAGGCTTAGATTGGGTATTAGGAAAAATTTCTTCACTGAAAGGGTTATCAAGCATTGGAACAGGCTGCCCAGGGAAGTGGTGGAGTCACCATCCCTGGAGGTATTTAAAACACGTGTAGGTGTGGTGCTTAGGGACACGGTTTAGTGGTTAATTGTTGGACTGGATGATCATAAGGATGATCCAACCGAAACGATTCTATGATTCTATGATTCTAAGCAGTTGCTATAATATGTATTTACATTTCCCTTAACCATCTTTTTCAGGGATGGTTTCAGTCATTTAGAAACAGTTCAGCTGAGAAATACTTAACTTCTTATACATGATTTATCATTTACTAATTTTATTAATATTTCACTTGTCAGATGTATACAAACATCTCTGAGCGACAGCAGAGGAAATTGTGTAAGCTGAAGTTGCAGCAGAATCCATCCTTAAATGTTTCATAACATTCTGGTTCATATCTTGGTGCTCTATTGCTGTTCAGTACCAGCGAATCAGATTTAGAGAGGGGGGAAGGGAAAGAAACTGCAGGATAGTAAGCACTTTTGAAACTCCCAAGTCTACATTAAATTAATTGCCAGTGCAATTGATAAATGATTCCATGCGCCAAATTTTTAATATTCTAGTGCAAAGCATCCCTCTCTCCATACCATTAGAAATATTGTCGCAGACAAAACAGAGTCGACCTGGGGAATTTAACTTAATTTACTGTCAATTAACATAAACATTTGATTAGCCCCTTGTCATCGCTGCAGGCTACACTCAGGTCCATCATGAGGCAAAAGGAGGTGCAGGAGGTTGTGGTCAGTGCGTAGCGGTTTCTTTCTGCCGCTCTTGTTTCTTACCCTTTTATTCTTCTGTTCCTTCCTTCTTCCTTGTTTCCCCTGCTCTAGCGTGGGTCGTCCGTGGTTGCAGTCCCTTCAGGGATGCCACCAGCTCCACCATGCAGCCCCTCCTCCTCCTCTCACCTTGTTGTTCCTTTCTTTTGGCATTTACCTCCTTTTCTTAAACGTGCTTTGAAGGCCACACTTGCAGCTCTGTCCTCCCCCCCTCCCAAAGCCTTTCTGATTTGTGCCTCATGCAAATATTTATTGCAACCTTAGACTTGTGCTTCCAGAGCAATCTTTTGACCAGTCTAAGCCCAGAGCTAAGTAGAAAAGTACCTAAAGATGCTGAAGGCACTCTTCACTCAAAATATATGGATTTCAACCCCCATCAAGGGCAAAATACTTTCCCCAAGTTTAATGTCCAGTGTTGGTTATCCATAAGTTCTTAGGACCCGAAATAAATTAAGACCTGAAGTGAATATATAGCATTCTTCTTATTAACAATGTTATGAGAATATTCTTCTGACAGATATATTTTATGGATGCTAGAATTAGACCACCATCGAAGTTTTCTCTGATGAGTAAAGATTCCAAGACTATAACACCTCTTGCCCAGGGAAAGAATGAAGATTACTTATTTCGCTTTCCTTCTGGTTTCTAAGAGAAACTCCTTAAAAAGGGAGAAATGAGAGAAATTGTTATGAATTTGATAACTAACTCTACAGACTACTTTCAATATTGTTTCTCATTTAATCATAGAGCAGCTGCAGGTTAGACATTAAAAGTTATTACCTTTTTACATGATTTGGAGACTAGCCATATGAAGTGTAATGCAGATTTCTTAGTCTACTTCCAATTAAGCTGCTGCTACTAACCAATACCTTTTACTGTTAACTGAAAGAATTTAATTTATGGTGAGCAGGAAAACAAATTATTTTAATCAGCTACAGAGAAAATCACTTGAAGTTATAGTTTAGTCATACTGGGATGGGAAATACTAACAATAGACAACACTGTCTACACTGAAGATACTTCATACAGGTAAAGAGTTATCTTGAAGTTCCCCTACTGTTCATTTGACACCAATATATAATGCATCAAAATAATAAAAATTCAAATTCTGTTACAGTTTTGCCTTCCAATAAACAGTAAAAGAAAAATCAAAACCCTCAGGATAAGTCATTGTGAATCTGAAGGTTTGAATATTCTGTTTGGTTACACTGATGAGTTAAACACAAAAAATCAATTTTCCTCACTGAGAGCTTTAAATGTTCTGATGCTGCATACACAATTTGACTACATAGTGCATCTTTGTGACCCATGAAATAAATTCTCAAATGGATGAATTGTCATAGACTGGTTGTATGTTTTAGATTAGAATAGATATAATTTCTATAGCAAATGTGAAGTTTTCCAGTTGTGAAGCAAAAACTGCCAAGTTCTCATGGTTTTAATTAACGGCCAGTTAAATAATCTTCAGTGTTTGTATAGAAAATTCTGAAATGACAGAAAGCATTAGAAATAAAACATTCTTCAGTCAAACAGTTTACACTCCCCATGGGACTTGCTCTGACATAGTATAAACAGGTCTCGTTTCAGTGTAAGCAGTCAAATTTCTCATTTGTGCAGCTGCAACAGGAGCTGTGGATGGCTACCCATCAATGAAGGCAGGGCAGGCAATGGCAGGGGGTGGAGGTTTCCTTTGCATAACACCAAAATGCATAACCCTCAGCCACATCAACCCATTTTTTATTTAGGTTATTTCCTGGTTTTGAGATTATTTATAATAGGATGCCCTCTCATCACTGACTGTGTTGTTTTCACCCTCAGAAAGGTTCCCCAATGCATGCAGAGCATTGGTAGGTGAGAGAGTTCTGCTGGGTAAAGCCACCTAGTAAAGATTTTCCATGAACACACTTAAGCTGACAGCGTTATGTGACAAAAAGGGCACCAGTCATATTAAGCTTTTCTTTTTTTTTACTTAAATTATTCACAGAAAGATCATTCACACACATATTTCAGTATTTTCCATCATCAGCACAATGTTACAGTATCCTTTATGTGGATTGTTTGACTTTATTCTACTTTGAGAAACATTTAAGCTTATGAATGGAGTTTTATTTTATAATGATCACCATAAAAAGATGAGGAAGTATGTGGAATAAAGACATCAAGCAGTTAGAACAGAAAATTAGAGAGAAGGAATAAGAGTATATAGCAAGGTATAATTCAGGATCATTGCTCAAGCTGATGATGCTTATGACAAGGTATAATAGCTCAGTAGGCTAAATATAATAATATAATAATTCAGAAGACCTAAGCATGGAGGTCATTAACTGTTAACCTGAGAGTTTGATACAGTTAATTGTATTCATAGTGCCATTCACTATGTTAATGACTGCATCCTGGGTAGCACTGATAGACATCTGAACAGCTGTCCAGATGTCCACACATAAAGTGTGTCTCTCTTGTAGGATCCTATCTTGAACAGCGGCCATATGTTGATAGCTAAGGAAGCCATCAGAGAGTGAGCATATATAGTGTTTCTTACTAAGACTCTCTCAGCCACCAACTATTTTCAGCTCAGGTCAATTGTGAATTTAAGACCTGATACAAAGACCATCAAGATAAAAAATTTACACTAATTACAATAGGACTGCTGAGGCCTATGGAGAATTTTAGTCTCCATTTAATTCTTATATTCTATTAAAGGTGATTTAGTGAGAAATTGTTCATTACTGACTAGTTGTAGATAAGTGGGTTCGTCCCTGTAGGTCATGATCCTGTAAGTTATTCGAAGGTCAGCTTATGTTTAAAAGGCTGTTTTATAGTCCTGTCCTTTGAGAAAGGTATCATTTAAAGAGTGATTCAGTCTTTTAGCTAAGCTCAGAGAACAAATTAATTGGATTCACTTGCAGAGCAGTCCTAGAAATACAAGCTTTAAAATGCAATGCAATTTTTGTAATTATTATTATTTTTGTGGAATAGATCCTTTAAACTAATGTAATTTCAGTGTCTCTGCCACATCATGAGGAAAACTGTTTCCGAAACCAGCTGCATCTATGCCAAAGGTTTTTAAAATGCCATTTTAAAATGCGGTCTCTGGGTAACACAGGATGCCTTAGAGGTCTTTCAGATACAGAAACACATACTTCTAAAAACTCCCAGGAGGACAGACAGATATTGGACACACTGCTGTTACTATTGTCTTTGACAGAGCTAATAGCTGTGGCTGGAATTCCTCCCTTCCCATGGTGGAGCCCAGGTTGCAAAAATGGCTCTTGTTTTCATGCCCCAGCAGTATGTATTAATCAGTGTAGGTTCAATAAACAACAGCCAAAGGTCCTCACAAATCTGGGTTTACAGCCCAAGGATTTTAACCAGCTGCTTTGCAGGTCTCCCTGGTGGTGTGAAGTATGGGTGTAGCTAGAAGCCTTAGATAGGTTTCCATTCGTTTCTCTGAAACCCTCTGCGCTGCTTGCTCTGACTGCCTCAGCATTATGTGCCTTACACCTCAGAAAACAGATTCTTCATTCAGAAATGAATTACTTTCAGACACTGTATCTGCAGCTGATGGGAACGAGAAATTGAGCCGATTTCTTAAGTAAACCAACAGTGTTTGTCTTCTCTGAGTTTTGGCGCATGTGACATTTACTCCTTCGCAGACCCATGTGCAGTGAGTGGTCACTCAGTAAGTGAAGAGTAAGCACTGTGTGAAAGAGAAGGATGAAGCACTACATGGTGTGACAGAAGATTAAAAGTAACTATTCTGTATCTGTAAAACCTTGGTGGTGCATTTCAGTGCTGGTTATAAACAGTATGACATTATTTGGTGAAGTATTAAAGCTTTGTTTTTACTTCTGCAAATGCAAAGAAAACGAAAACCATCCAAAGTATCAAGCATTTCCTCATACACAACTTACAGTCCTATGAAACCCATCATTTCCAGAGAATGTCTTGTACCTCAACATTAACTGAAGCAGTTGTAATGATCCACTGGTGGGGGAGACATAAACTTCATGTCATTGCCCTGGTATAAAACACAGATGAAAACAGAAGTTATCTGTCTTCCTCAGACAGATAAGGTCATTCAGTCATCCATGTAGGAGTGTAACCAATACATAGATACAGACCCTCACATGAGGCACTGGATTTTTTTCCTTCATTTTCTGCTCTCCCACTTTGGCAACCATATTTCGTGCTTTAGCATTGCAAGTTTCTGGTTCCGTCTTGTGTGAGACACAGGACCATGGGCCTCTGACCCACGTGATATGAAACAGTTGAGAACATTTCCAGTCACGGGAAGCAGCAGTAATCTATGCCACCCCTTCTGATACATTATTGTATTATTTTTCCACTATCTTCTTAGTAAAAACATCTCAGATTACATTTCTTTAGTCTTGTGAACACTGCCTTGCAATAAAAGCAATTAAACAGCAGTCTTGTTTGGATCCACTTGTATCCTGATGCATTTTCTTCTCAAGTACCAATGAAAGGCAAAGACCAGCTGTTATCTTTGTTCTGCAATAGCTGCCAGCCAGCACTGCCATCTCCACTATAATAGGAAAAATTATCTGCCTCCAGGCACTTTTTCCTAATGAGAAAAATTCAATTGCAGACTCTTACTCGTTGCCTGTGTAGTATCTAACTCGGTGGGACTACAACCTCAGATGGGCTTTGAAGGTGCTATTACAATTAAATAACAAATATCATCTTACACCTCCGGTGTACATTTTGCCAAAAGCAACTCAACCACATTAGAAGATGGGGCCATAGCCCCTGCCCTGACAATTTCACTATCTAAAGATATAAAGCAGTCACAGATAAGAGAGGTGACAGAAAACTTTAACAGAAAAAGAAAGTGCTGTTGCCATATGCTTTCTTTGGATTTTTTTTAACTTTGATATTTAAATATGAATACCCTGTGTTTAGACATTGTGCTCAGTACATCTAATCTAATCGAGCTGAATAAAATTTCTTGAGTATATTGGTTCTGGTGCTAATGGTCACATGGGGTATAATACTTTCCCTTCATAGGCAATTTTCTTTGACATTTCTAGGAATTGTGCTTTCTACAGTTACAGCATTAATGAAGACAGGGGAAAGAGCACACGGAAGGATTTATATTACTAATTCCATAGGGTTGGGAAGGACTTTACAACTATACAGTAGGATCCTGGTTTAAGACAAGAATGACTGATATACCATAATGCCACTAAAATTCACATGCTATAGAATTTCAGAAGGAACCAAAATACCAAGAAATACCTCATCCATTGCTGCACTGTGAATAAGTTGAATTCTCATGCTGCATTGCCAGATGCATAACAAAATTCTGATAGCTAAATGCATGCTAATTTTGTTTAGCCAGCTAATGCTTTCCAGTTTATAAATCAAGTGACAGCAGGAGGCAACAACACATTCCGGAGAAAATGAAATTGCCAGAGAAAAATGTTGTCCTGAAGAGCTGCCCTTTACCTATAATGCCAAGACTCTATCTGTAAATAGTAACAGCTTGATTAAAAAAGGTTGGAGTTGAAGCCCATTGCAAACTTATATTTTTCCTGTTAACTCAATGGTGTCTTCCATAGGAGTCAATTCACATTTTGCATACAAAAAGCTTTTCAGAACATGAATCCAAGCATCAAAGAACACCATAGAAGGTCAGCTTTGTCCGCTGCCTCCACCTATGGAGTGCTTTCTGCTCTGTCCCTCAGGCCCAGCTGTGATTACCCATACTACTTACACCCTTTCTCTGAAGCAAATTGCGACACAGCAGCTATAACCTGGTCTGTATGGGTAGCTTCAGACTTCTTTTTGCCTTAGCAGTGATAAATTACTAAGCAACAGGAATAAAAATTAAATCCTCTAGTACCAGGAAAAACACATACTTTTCTCATGAAACCACCATTTCGTTTGTCCAAATAATCTGTGTATACTGAGAACCAGGTTTTATTGTCCTGAGCTGTTTTAAATTTTCTTATCTTCAGATCAGGTGCTGGAAAAACAAAAAGAAGTTTCTGCTTAAAATTAGAGCAGAACCACTCAATTTTTCTCTTAAAAGATTTTTCCATTCTCTAGGAACCTTTGTTGCTCCTTTTTCGATCCTCATTTGAATGACTCAGCAATGTGGCCTTCAGCATTCATGAAGACTTTTAAAATCATCTGTCTGATTCTTGACAACACATTTCTCCAGCCTGTCCAGGTTCCTCTAAATGACAGCCAAATCTCTCAAGTTTACTGACTGTTCTCCCAGTTTGGTAGCAGCCACAAACTTTTGGAAAGTTCTAGGATCCAAGCCATCAATGAAAACACTGAGCAACATTGGTTCCATCACTGGCCCCTCAGGAATGCTGCCAGTAACTGTCCTTCACTTAGACGCTTAACCGTTGACCACTGCTTTTTGAGTCTGAAGGTCAAGCCACTTTTCTGCACATTTTGCTGTCTACCCATCCAACCCATATATCTCAAATTTCATTAAAGGCATACTTTGGAGAAAACTATGTCCAGAACTTTGTTGAAGTAGAGGCATCCACTGCTCTCCCCTCTTGTGCACAGAGCAGGTCATCTTATCATAGAAGGTAATCAGATCAGTCAAATATGTCTTATCCTTGCTAAAGCCATGCTGTTTTTTCATAACCACCTTCTTATCCTTCATGGAAATAGCTTTGAAGAATATTTGTTCCATAATCCTCCTAGGAAATGAGATGAGGCAGACAGGCAGGTAGTACTCTGAATCTTCCTTCTTGCCTGTCCTGAAGATGGGTGTGATGACTTTTACCAGTCATTAGGAACCTCTCCACTTCATCATGACCTTTCAAAACTGGTAAGAACAGCCTCACAGAGACACTGGCTGGTTCCCTTAGTACTCTTGGGTGCATCTGTCTGATCCCACAGAGTTGTCTTTGTCTAATGTCCTTAATTCAGTCTTCTACTGTGGGTTAAAGCTCACCTGCACAGACTCTGCTGCCTGTGTACCTGGCAGCACGAGGGCAGATGTTGGTAAAGACCAAGGCAGAGGCAGCACTGAGTGCATAAACCTTTTTGACGGGCTTTGTTATGGTGTTCCCCGCACAAGTCAGCAGTGGACCCGCTCCTAAGGGAACCTCACCCAGCAGACTTGAACACTCCCCTCACAGATTCCTTGAGCGTTAGCATAAACTTTAAGTCTGCTGAGTGCCTGTGCCCAGAGCCTTGACCTCTTGCTCAGTGCAGGTCTCCTACTCACTAGCTGGTCAAGCTTTAAGTTCACTAGGAAATGACACCCGCACAGAACAGAGAGCAAGGTCATGCAGACAACAGCAGAGACTTGGGACTATTCCGAGTAGGCAGCTAGACACCTCCACCCTGCTTCGAAGTTTAAGAGTGTAAAATAATATAGACATATGCAGGCGATGCTTCAGGGCCAGGGAATGGGCCCAGACACTGTTCAGACTCTATTACAGATGCAGACAGATAGAATCTGGCCCCAGGTATCAGGCTTTTTTCTTTTATTTATTTCAGTCACACCTTTATAATTGTTCACTTCCCTTGGAAGAAGAGGTAGCTGCCTGAGAGGAAACTGTATTATATCTTGTCCATGAGAAAAGCTTTTTTACAAAGCAACAGCACTTCTCTTACAAATGAGGATTTGTTTGAGTGCGCATAGTCCAGCTGTTGAAAAACTTTGCATTTGGTAATGTTTTGGAAACTGCACAAATCTCTAGGGCAAGAAAAAGCACAAGTGTATAGTTTTGGTTTTGCAATTAGAAAAATGATACATTTACTATTTCTCAATAAATGGTTTGTAACCTAATTGAAATATGAGCTAAATTATCAATGGATATAATCTAGCATAAATACAAGGAGTAAAATGGAGAAATTCTGCTTTGCAGCAATAAAGCATCACCAATTAACTAATTATTGTTAAACTTTTTATTACATCATAACTATCATATTCCTCTCCATTGCAGAAATTCGTTCACCAACTTTATATTTACAGTGGATTGTCTTTTCCCTTTCATTCTGAATATTGCTTTTTTCGTATTGCTTTTACCTGCACCTAGTAGAAAATCTCTCTCAAATGATAATTAGCATGACAGTGTTTGCCTGTCCTTTGCCCAGATAGGTGGACATGCAGAGTGTTGAATGTAAAAACTTCTTTTGCATTTATCTTCAAGGTTTGGAACAGTTCCTTAATGCTTCAATTAAACTGAAGGATCATCTAATTATTCACAGTAAGGCATAGTCAGTTCATTAGGAAGTTATTCTATAGCCCATTACAAGTTGTCTTTGGAAATTGTTCTTATAATAGTAAATCAAATAATTAGCCATTGTGAGCTGCTTTTTCTTCTGCTGTATCTGTTTTGAAGCCTATTGATCGTACTTGTTCTGTGCAGTATAATTTGTTCAGAAAGCAATAAGAAAGTTGTTTTTCTGACTGCTTTGAAAGAGTTTTTCATCTTCACAATCATGTCCACATGTAGGGAGTTACAGGCAACATAAGTTACATGCAAAAGCAGCAGTTGAGTGCTCTACAGTGGGTCCAGGTAAAGGTCCTAAAATCAAGAAATCCAAGCAAAATAAAAATACTGAAAACAAAGGTCAATTTTGGCTTCTACTTACACAGTGTACTATACTTATAAGAAACTTTTTCCAAAATGGTATACCTAATTGTCACTGTGCTCCTACATGGCTAAGCCTCCTTCGTTGTTTAGTAGCCTTCTGAGTAGAGGATCGCACACAGCTCTAGCCAAAAGCCATTCATCCATGTGGTTCAGTTTTTGTGGCATCCAATTTGATTCTACTCACTGACAGATCCAAGAGTGCAGAGAAGATCATGCAGCCGTGTTTATTTGCCTTCCAGAAACGTAGAAGTGGAGTACAACAGTTTTAAAAACTCTCCCAATTTTGTTAGATTTGTTAGATTCTGGGCACTGAAAATAATTTATCTTTGTTTCTCTCTCCCTTCCCTTTTTTAAAATTCTGAAGCTTCAGAAACACAATGTTTTCCAAAATACAACATCTGACAATTTGTTTCTTTCACACAACTTCTTTAATTTTAAAACACAAGAATTGCTGATTCATTATGAACATTACCTACCTACATTTATTGCTTTTAATTAAAAAAAGGAAGACAAATGCAGTGGTAATTTTATCTTGGGCTCTAACCTATGCATCAGAGGTAAGTAATAAATTACTTTCATCTTCTACTATAAAAAAATTACACTGAGTGTCAAAATATATCACCTGAATGGCATCTTCACAGGGAGAGTGTCAATTATTGTGAAATAGTCCCTCTGCATAGGAGGGAAATGTTCTGTCATCAGTTTTCCCTCGCTGTTTAGACTGCATCATAGTGGAACGCTGAAGTATTTATTCTACAGTGATATTAGAATTCAAAAGACAACACTACTAATGAAGTAGACAGACAGGTAGCATGACTTAATTTGTAGAACAGATTTTGCAGATAGATCACAATAGATGCCAAATTCCTACATGTGTTATAAATCATTCAAGGAATATTCTTACAGAAATACAATTACTTTCTATAAAATAGAAGAAGCATCACTTTTATAAATGCAAATTATTGATGTTCCTGTAAACAGAGATCAAATAAAATCTTTCTGGTGTAGGAGGCTTCATAAAAAAAATCCCACCTAGCAACTGCATTAAAAGACATGAATAAAGTACTGGTGAAAGATGGGAAATGAACAGCCCTGCCAGCGATCCCTCCTTTCATCACAGGTGTGACACACACCTTCTACAATATCTCACTTCTAAAGAGATGGTTCAATATTTACAGAGAAACAACATTTTAATACCATATCTGCTAAAAGTCAAATATTCTACCTCTTGCAAAAGGAACAGTTATGTCTCATGTCAGATACGTTATAACTTCAACTTACTTAGAAATGTGGATGCATCTTATGATCCTGCTTTAGTGATGAAACGGATGAAGAACTACTTTCCTTGTTAGCCTCAATTCAAACTATTTTCCTGTCCCAAGGTACCAGTAATTCAGATAGTCCCACTTGCAACATTTTGCCCATAGATCACTGGATGTGAATCTTTGCTTTAAAGATCTTTGCTTCAAAATATAAAACACTGTCTAAAGCCACAAGAAAAAATGCACAGCACTGTACATGATGATATTCAATTCATTCCAATATAGCTAGCCTAGCTCAGGAGGCTTTCATACCTACTGTCCTAAGTAAAATGCACCCTGAAAACTGAAAATTTTGTAACTCGGATTGATCAACTCACTAACTGCTTACAGTATTCTGCTGTCACAGAATTTCTTGGTGCAATGATCTACCTACCTAAGATGTACTAAAAGATTTTCTTTATTTATAGTCAGTGTCAGAACTGCTGTCACTTAGTGTTCTTTGTAATTTCTCTGTGCTATTTTATTTGTCATATCTCCCTCAGAGAGCTTCCCTCAGAATACCCACTGCTTTTTTTAACATTTCAGCCATTTCTTGAACATACAGCAATCACTATGGTTTTGCAATATATTACCACAAAATGTTCATATTTCCCAGAACTTCTTTTTGACTTCCAATATTCTTTTTCAGTAGGAACTAAGATTTCAAAATGACTAGATCTAACACATGATTTATCAGCATAGTACTTTATATTCTCCACTTAGAGAGAAAAATAATTAATCATATAAAAATCACCATTAAGTTGTGCTACTGGACCTATAACCGCAGTTGTGACCTAAATTATTTTGGTTATGGTATGTAGCTAATGGCGTCTCCTACATTTTTGTTGCTCCAAGTTTCACTTTCATTACTAATGATGTGGGCAAGGGTCATGGAGAGAAAAGAAAAGAACAGGTCTTCTGGAGGGGCTGCCACTGAGGAAAGGGAGGGAAGGAAGGAGCCAAGAAAAGGCTGGACATTTGAAATGAAGCTTAGAGACTGAAGGCAGAACTGAGGTCATATACTGGAGCTCAGCTGGATTGCTCCAAAGTCTGGATTCACTCTGCATTGCTTGTCTCGATTTGCTGCCTCATATCTGCCTTTTCCAATGAGAAGTTTAAATTATACATTGAGAATTAAGTCACAAGTGGTTGAAATATTCAAGAAACTATACAGTACACTGATATTCAACCACCAGGATTCTCCCTTAATTTTTTTCCATTCTTCTTCTGCTGGGCTAGAAGAATATACTAATAGTGGAAGAAGGACCGTATCTCCTCCTATATTCTTCCCGCTACTGCTTGTTCTTGTTATAAATGCTTCAGCAGTCTTTCCCTCAGGCAGTGAAATTACCTCAGAGACATCCAGGATATCAAGACTATTGTTCAAAGGCAAAAGTACATACTGTTCATAAATGTCAGCCAGTAGCCAAGTTCTGCTTTTACCTTAAACATTTCCTTTTCTAAATGCACATGGAACAAATATGTACTACTACGAGTAGAAAGTTGAAGTGCCGATAGGACAATTTACATCTCAGAGTGCCTTCTCTGACAAGCTGGAGCCAAAATCATCCTCAGTAAGATTTCTAGTGGAGATACATGAAAGACTGGTTCTTCTTTCTGTATTACAGACACCAAACAATATTGCAGATTACTCTGAACAGCCACACTCCTGTCTTCCAATACTAGCAATTTATGACCACCTCAGAAGATACTGTCATTGGTCTAAGACTCTGAAGATTTTGGTTCTTCAAAGATAAACTATTTTGAGAGGGATTCTTTGCAATCTGAGATAAGGCCTGCAGTCCTAGCAAAGAAAACAATCTGTAATAGCAAAAAAAAAAAAAAAGAAAAATGCATTCATCTTTCCTTAATTGAACTTTCTCAGCCAAACCCACACAAAATTCACAGCCTCCATTAATATTACGCTGTTGTTTGACTGATTCCACTTAAGTGTCTCATTTTATTTTACTTTTACTTCAGTTATTGCTTTTTTCCCTGATGTAAAATCATCTTTCTGCTTTCAATTTCTTCTGTAATTTCTCACTAGAAACCATACTTTATTCCTACTCCTAAAGCATGGTGTCTAATGCTACCACTACTGAATGAAAAGTCACTGAAGTTGTTCTGGGTTTTCTGTAGCAGTGTGATTCAGAACAGACCTGGAGCTATAATCCCCACTGGACTGTATTTTCAAGCACTTTGCTAATGTCTTAGCTAAGTGAGAACACTAGGTAAAAAGTGACTAAACCTCTACCCTGTACTAGCTGACTGGTCTTAGATACCTGTGACTTAAGAAGACCACTGCTTAGCATATGATCTACATAACCCTTCCCTGTTAATGGGTGGCCATAAGAATTAATCATCTGTTTCACAATAAACTGGGAGATTTGGGCAGGGAAAGGGGGGGGGGGGGAGTTCTGTTTTGCACAACAAGGAAATCAAGGGTTTTTGAAATCTTTTCATAAGAATAATGAGCATAAAACATGCCTTTGCCTCAGAGTAGTCAACATGAGCTTTATCTCCCATATCCCCTTAAATCATATCCCAGTTTCTCTTCCTTTTTCCCCCTTAATATAAGGTCTTCCTTGGATCTGAGAGGCTCTGAGAGTATATTTCCGTTTATGCTGCTGAAGGGAGATTTCATCACAAAAACAGTTTTTGTCAAAATTCTCCTCTTTAAGCTGACCTCCACTTAAAATAAGGTATAACTTTGGTAATGCATACCATTCCCTGAGAAATTATGCAAATGTTAGATTCAGCTTCACTGCTGATTCAGGTTTGGGATATTGCAGGAGCAACTCCCCTGTCTTCTCTACCTGCCAAGGAACAGGTAAGAGTTATCACCACAGACAAGTGCACATTTGGTACTGACTCACTTCTTCCTCTAGACCCAGCATTGTACCAAATCACATCCAAACATTACTGGTGCACACATACTGCTTAGGGGACAGCTTGCCAAAAAAAGAAATTGTAAAACTGGCCATGAAAGTGTATCTGAATGTATTGAATATTTTATCTTCATATTAAATGTTGAAACTTTCCACCAGAAATAATTTTCACCATAGTGCCTTGGTGGAACATGTCACTCACAGAAGATATCCTAATTCTAGGAAATGTTATAACGCTTGAGAGAGACATACAGGAAGAGATCGTTCACTCTTGTCAAAGTTTCCTAGTGCTGTTAGACAGAAGGCCAACACACACAAGAATGGGAGGGGACATGATGGCTTGGAGCAGAACTGCAGTTAAGGCAGCACTGAACTAAGTGCTCTGTTAAGAATTTGTGATTTTCTTCTTCTTTTTTTTTTTTTTAAGATTGACACCAAAGGACTAGAAATATTTCTTACGTGCAGTTCTATGAAGTAACTAGAATGGACCCAAGGAGACCATTACTGTCTGACAAACAAGGTCCAAGGTGATATCACAATACATTCGGTAAAATTTTTAATTGATCTAAGATGGGAAATGATTCTTTTTACCTAAAGAATGTTTAATATTTCACTCACAGTATGTCAAATTGCTTATGAAACATAGGAATCTTTTCCTGCCACACTCCAAGATGTCCAGACATTAGTCTGTAACTTCACTTTATATCGTATTTTGCCCAATTCAATGACAAAAGTCAGAACAATGATTCACACCAGGATTTGGTGAAAGTCCTTTAGTACAACTTCAAGTAGGTATTAGACTCTAATTTTCGCTTTTTTTGCAGCATAACATTTAAACTCAGTAATCTGTCATGATACAATAAATTCAAAGCACTGGACATTCTGCTGTTAGGAATTACAGCTATCCAGGTTAAACTCTGTGTATAACAGATAATGCCACACAGATTTTGCTTGTTCTTTTTATCCAGTGCCATTTTTTTCAAAATATATTTTTTTTCTGAGCAGCAAATGAGCATTTCCAGTTGTGTAGAAATCACCTCATGCATTCTGGATACTGTCAAAAGCTTGATGATAAATTATTATTTTATGCACTGCATCTCAGATTAGCTTTCTGCTGCCCTCTTAATTGTATGAAGATTTCAGTTAAACTTGCCTCTCTTTTCCACTGCTGGTGCCCATCTCCACCTGGGGTTTGAACTGCCAATTCCAACCATTTCCCTAATAACCTCCCCCCGTCTCAGGAAATCCCTGGTCTATTCCTTGGATTTTTGCACCCTTCCACTCAGGTCTCTGAAGGGGACTCAAGTCATCTCATTCCTCTTGTTTCTCCTCTGGAGACATGATAAAAGGTGATGGAGCCAGTGTTCCTCCATTTTCCCATTGCTTGCCTTGGCATTTTTCTACTATGTTTTAAGAGCCAGCCCTGCTTATTATGCTAACGTAAGTTATTAAAGCAGAAGGGAACTTTTCTAAAGACAATTGCAAGTTAGATTTGTCGATAAGGCAAGCAGGTTTTTATCTTGTTTGCTTTAAAAATGGTAGTCATTAATTCTAGTTATCATGAAATTATATTGCTGAAAATTGAAGTCAAATAATTTTTTAATTTGAACCATAAAGCATCCTCATAAAACTCAGAGAAAATAAAATTGCAATCATTCATTTCATTCTCTCTGAAACATTATATTGCAATTTAGCAGATCATCTTTGACTGTAGAACAACAGTTAATTTAAATACTATTAAATCAAGGAGACTTTGCGTAGTAAATGTTTTACAAAAGCAAGATCTACTCTAGCAAAGTCATTTACCTGAGAATCATTATCATTAAATGATCGAAGCATATAATGTCAAAGACTTTGTAGCTAATTGTAAGATGTCTGCTCTATAGCTGAGGAGGTGCTATTTCATATGTGACTCCTAGCTGAGGTAAACACACTGTCTGGTTTGGATTTTTTTTTATCCTCCTGATAAGCCAAGTCCTGCTGAGCAACCAAGAAATATTAATGAATATCTATAGTTTTTTCTTTTCTTTTCCTGTTATGTCAGCACATGCACATTAGTCTGTAGATTAATGCCTAAATCACAATTGAACCCATAATTTTGAGCATCTGTGCAAAAAGCCACTAATAATCATCTGACAGAGCTACTAGCTAGAGTTTAATACTCTATGGAGTATTATAAGGATGCATAGGAGAGGAGGAAAAGGCATGACTAAATATAACTCCCTCTGGCACACAGGCCAATGGAGGCTTCACATTGCACTGTACAGCCCTCACCTGCTGTTCTCCACCCTTCACCTGGGACACTGTGATGCTCCTTTTCCCAGAAGTTTATAGGTTTGTAGAGTTTCATGGAGTGACACGTGCCTCCTCCCCACAGCAACAGCCATCACTCCAGCAGGTCACAAACAGCCACCCAGTGTAATGTGGTTAAATGTTGGCTTTGCAGGCATACAGAGTAAGCTAGAAGGCAAATTTGTCTTTCTGTCATTCTCTTTTTCTGACAACTAGCCTGAATCTTTGCCCATGTCCTTAGATTGATGATAAGCTGTGAGCTACACTGTGCTGGGTTTGGCTGAGATAGAGTTAATTTTCTTCATAGTAGCTAGTATGGGGCTATGTTTTGGATTTGTGCTGAAAACAGTGTTGATAGTACAGGGATGTTTTAGTTACTGTGAGCAGTGCTCAGACAGAGTCAAGACAGAGTCAGGGCCTTTTCTGCTTCTCACCCCACCCCATTAGCTAGGGCCTGGGGGGGGGACAAGAAGCTGGGAGGGGACACAGCCGGGACAGCTGACCCCAACTGACCAAAGGGAGATTCCATATCATACAACGTCATGTTCTGCTATAAAGCTGGGGGAAGAAGAAGGAAAGGGGAGATGTTCAGAGGGATGGCATTTGTCTTCCCAAGTTGCCATTAGGCGTGCTGGAGCCCTGCTGTCCTGGAGATGGCTGAACACCTGCCTGCCCATGGGAAGCGGTGAAGGAATTCCTTGTTTTGCTTCACTTGTGTGCATGACCTTTGCTTTACCTATTAAACTGTCTTTATCTCAACCCATGAGCTTTCTCCCTTTTGCCAGTCCGATTCTCTCCCCCATCCCACTGCCAGCTGGGGTTAAACCATGACACACGCAAAGCTACAGACCCTTAAACAATAGTTTTTAAAGACAAGACCATCATCATTTCTCTCGGGTACTCCTGGGTTTAGGTTCCAGCCTCACTGCTGTCTCAAGTTTCATGTTCCACTTTGAGCTAATAAATTAAAAGGGTCTGGCCTCAAAACAATAATTTATAACAGTTGACTGTGCTTATACATAGTGCTTGGGTGTCTGAAATAAAGATCTATAAATGAGAGAAAAGCAGTTTCACAAGTACAAATTAGATTTCACTTAATATTCAGTTAATGAACCAAAGAACCAGGTTGCTGGAGAGCTTGAATTATTGAAAGCAAAAAAAAAAAAAAAAAAGCCATGGACAATATTTTTATTTACCTGTCTTCATTCTGAGCGCTTAAATCTTTTTTATTTAGCCATGTACTTCTCTGTGTTAAGCAAACATCAATCCAGAAAAGGCAGTATGGTTTAACTGTTAAGTTGATGCTGGTCCTTGGCTTAACCATCAGAGTAATGCTGTACAGGTATCTGGTATTATCATCTCTAGAGGTAAATTATTTTCTACAGAAGGATTACCTTTCACTAAACCAGGCTCAACAGCTACTTCTAAATAAGTTATACAGTATGAGGCACCACAGCAACAATCTGGCTTTCAGTAATTTTTAACATTTACATAATTCTGCTGCTTTTCAGTAAGTTGGGGCTTTTTTTTAGAAGCATGTGAGCTTTTAAAATTTGTTTCCTGCTGTTGCCATTGATAGAGAAATGACTGTTCTATAGAGAAATGACTGTTCTAACTAGAGTTCTGAAACTGAGAACTGCTGCAAAACGCTTACTAGCACACTGCTGCTGACCATGTTGTTAAAATTCTGGTAGCAAGTTCAGCCAGATGTCAGCCAGCACCAAAGGCATAACTCATTCATCAGGCTGCATCCTGCAGTGGTTATAAGAAGTGAAAACATAATGTAAATGTCTGGAAATATAGAAGGAGAGTGGAAAAAGTGTCTCCTTTCTTATTCCAGAGACATTGACAGGGTAAGAGTGGTAGTAGGATGATTATGCCTGCCATTGACAGATAAGTTATACTCTAAAGACCTCCATGAATTCCACCTTTGCTTCAGAAGCTTTGGGAACAGACCAGGCACCTGCCTATTTAAATATATATAAAGGCTGGAGGGTCCAGTTGCCACCCTGCTAGGCTCACGTCACCTCGGCTTCATCAGAGCGGGGAAAAGGGAACCCACACCTCTATGACACCCCATCCCAATGTTTTGTTCCTTTATCAATTCTTTGTCAAGTACCACAAACAGTTGTTTTAGCATCAGGGAATCTACTGAAGCTAAGTTAGACTTTAGGCTTTACGTGAGGAAAAAAAGCACAGCCTACTCAGCCAGGTGGATAAATCATCTAAAGTGACCAATACTAGCAGCTAGTAAAAGAGTGTTGCCTTCTCTGTAACAAGGCAGATGTGAAAATATTTGCTGCTAAAAGGACATACTTAGGTAAAGAGGAGACTCAAGCCATTCTCCTACTTATCACAGCGTCTTGACTAACTCTTGTGGGGAAAAGCCTCATCCCTTGACTCTTTCTACATCTCACTTTCTGTGAGTCTTTAAGCTCTTATCTACAGCATCACACCTTCTCTTACAAAGTCAGCACAAGACTAAACACTTCCTCAGCGAGGTGGGATAAAGTTAGACAGTATTGGCTGGTGGTGATAGTATGCTTGAAAAATAGAGGTATTTTCTACCCCTCTGAAATATATTTCTATACAGCTGAGAACCAGACTGAATGAAGCTTGGACATAGAGAAGAAATTCTACTTCAGACTCTTCAAATTCTATCAGAGATGAGGAGGAATCATATCATGGTACCAGTGAGGTATTGCTTCTACAAGGCTTTCACAGGACTTCCTCCATCTACTGGCTGGCAGCTTCATTATTTCAGGAGACCACAGCTTTGATTCTCATGCAAGAGTGACTAGTATCAGCCTGTGGAGCCCCCACGCTCTCAAAATCCTGCTTAGCAGAGTCAATGGAAATTCACTGCTGCAAATCAAAACAATTTGGCCTGAGGGAATTGGGTAACGTGCTGGCATATCTTGCCTTTTGAGGTAATTAAAAATCACACTTCTGAGAATCCATTAATGACACAACAGAGATCCCAAAGGACAGAAGTCATTATGTGTATGAATCATGTTCCATCAACCTCTGTTTTAGCTGTCATTAATAAGACTTCTTGGATCTTCAGAAGATTCAGTCCACAATGTGAATCTCTTTAGTCATGATCTGCTTCCTGATTGTGTCCCAAGGAAGGACTTTCATGCATTGAACCAAACACTGAGCAAATCATCAAATGATTGATTATTTTGTACCTTGAGAAGAAGCCAAAGACCGCTTTGATTTACATCTTGATGGAAATTGGCTTCTCTCTGCTTTTGGTTTTCTAGGAAGAGATCCTTATGGTAAAAGTTGCTGTACACATACAGTTAGAGAGTAAATTAAAAGGAGATGAAAGGAGGAAATATTTTAAAATCTAGTGGAGGGGAAAAAAAAAAGAAAGAAAAGAGAAAGAAAAAAGCCATCTGCCTTAGTAAACTGGACCTGGTTCTGAAATAGCAGGTGAAGGCTAGGCCAGTGATTAGGAGAATAGCCCAAGATCAGAGTCCAAAGGTCTGTTCTGCATGCATAGGCAAAATTATTGTGCTCAGCTTAAATATTAAAGTAAATAATGAGCTGATGAAGTACTGCTGGTTGTGACAGGGGGAAAGTAACACCTGTGTTAACTATTTGTAATGTTTTCCTTCTTTCTTCGTCTCTCCTCAGTGAACCTTATATCCAGTAGACAGAAAATCCAAGTATATATGCTTGTTATAGTTTATTTCATAGTTTTGTGAACTTCAATGGAAATTTGGACAAGTTTATAGAACAGAAATCTACTTAAGTTACTAGGTATATAGAAACCACATTTGACTCGGGAAGACCTTAAACTGTAAATGTTGGGAGACAGGGTGGGTATGAGGGATAATATATGTGCTTATTCTGTTCTTATATTCTTCCCTAAATAGCCACTTTGGCCCTTACCATTGAGCAAACTTTTGAATGGATGGGTTTCTGTCTTGATCTAGTATCTCCTTTCTGGGATAACACTGAACTCAGATTCACTGTATTAATAAAGCTGTGAACAACAGTGAATGCCTAATTACTGGCAGTGACAGGCAGTCTGTACAAAGTCTGTTACTCACTTCAGCTCCCTTTGAAAGTAGTCTTTCACCTCACTATCCAGACAGGCCATATCTGAACATGGACAGAAAAAAACCCTGTGTTCCAGGAACACAGAGTAGGAAAAATGTGTGCCTTAAACCAGCATACACTTAATAACAAACTTTAAATCCGAATGCAGAAATGTAACTTGGAAAGATTTTTAAGTAAGCATGCGGCCTCTAGTGCAATAAACCCAGTTTGATGTAGCTTCAGTTGTTGTGTCATAGGCATTTGCAGTCAGTCCAAAGGAAACCTCTCAACACATGTATATCTTTTGGATTTATCTCCTTGGCAGTAGCAGCCTACTGTGTCAGACATCACTTCAAGGAAGATAACATTTTATTTTTATTATTGCATTCGATTAACCTGAAAAGGCAGTCACGTTTGTTCATGCCTGTGTCTGTAGATCATGTGTTTGATGACAAATACAATGTTGGTTTTATAAGCCTGACTGAAGGGCCAAAGTGGACTCCAACATTTCTGGAAATTGATCATTTTGCTTTGTCTACACTGATTTTCCTCTTACCATCCTGAGTATGTGGGCACTGTGATTAATAATCATGATGCACGGTTATTTAATTGTGGCTGTGAATTATGTGTGACGTGAGGCAGGAAAGTTCAGTTTGCAGTGCAATCATTACCTTCACCTGGCAGCACCATGACAAGCAAAACTGGAGCTGATCACATTAGCAGTGAAGCCAAGAGTTTAATGGATAGTAAAGATGCCCTTTCTGCCCTCACCATGGTCTGGGAGGCTCACTGAAGAAGAGACCATGCTCACACAGCTGCTGCTACTCCTTTCCTTGTTCTGAGAACGTGCAGGGAATTTCTGTCTCCAGACTTTTCCACCTGGTGCTAAAAGTCAGGACTAAGGCAAACAAACTTGTGCTGTAGGGTGCTCTCCAGGCACACAGATTGAGTGAATTACATCCATTAGGGAATCTGGACAGAGACTGTGCAGCTGTGATCATGGATTTGGGATTTTAGGTGGATTCACATGGCAGCAGTCTCAGTCAAAATGAAACAGGAGCTGACCAGAAAGAGCAATTTATTATTTTGGTGACTTGAGACCTCGTGATATAAATCCAAACATCCAGTACAGTAAGTCACCAGTTCATCAGTGTAATAAATCTGGAACAATTCAGATACCAGAGTTTACAGGGGAAATTTATTAGCCATTTCTATGCAACAGATATATCAGTGGCACACTGGTGACAGTTATAGAGACACCATTTGTCTCAAATAGTAATGATACCGCCCAAGATGAGTGCGGCACACATTAGTCCAACAGCAGGACCTGACCTTGCATTACCATGCAGGAGTGCCCCAGAGGCCTTGCTATTGCCTAACTTCTGCACAAGCAGTGACACAGAAGTGCTTAATGATGAATTTTAGGATGAGCATGCAGGGAGTTTTTCTGGCATGGGGAGGATGTACACAAATACAAAACTCTGTCATGAACAGGGAATGGCATTGAGAATAAAGCTCAAAAGATTTACTTCAATAGAGTCTTAAAATATTCTCCAAAAGTAAACCAAGATGCATTCTCAGAATCAATAAATAGACAATAGAGATTTAGTACCTCTTATGTAAGCCTGAGCCCATGTCTCCTTTAATTAAGTGAAATAAAGGGCAAATGTAATGTGAGAGAATTTTCTTACCATCTTTTGAATTTGGATTTCTTCACAAGGTTAGTATATTGGCTTTCTACTCAAAACTTAATAACTACAATTAAACACGTTCTTCAGTCAGGCACCTAAGCTGGATCAGAATGAAACAGAATACTGAAAAGCCATCAAGCATACAAATAGCATGTCTAAAAAGCATTATATTTGCCATAGCTCTGGGGTCATAGCTGTATTCTGCTGCCCTCTTCTGTCACTTGCATATCATTACAACAGTATCGGCTAATGGCTAAATACAAGATGATTATGAAAATTCACATCCAAACGCATAACAGTAAACCACCCCTCTAAAATACTTCTGGGGGTGTGCAGCTTGTTTCAAAAGACCCTTTGAAGTCTCCCCTTTCTCACTGCTACATTGCTCTGCATAGTATAGTCATTTAAGCTATGGCTTGTGTATGTGACTATGGTCCTCTGTTTTGAAAAAAGAGGGTTTAGATTATAAAGTCTATGCGGTACTTCAGGAAAAAAGCTTCTGGATGAAATATTGACTCCACAGAAACAAGGGGAAGTTCTCCTGATGACTCCAAGGAGTTCAGGGCTTTACTTTCTGGCACTAAGGGGTGATGCCTACCAGCAACTGAACGCCACTTGGAATAACTTCTTGGCAAGTGATTATAGTTTGCTTAACTTTACCCGGATTGGATTATACAGTCTGGCAGTTAAGTGTCTCCTTTTTGCTTGAGCAAGTAAACTCAGGTTGGTCAAGTTTATTTAATTTGGTACACTGCTTCAGAACCATAGTAGGTAATGTGTTATTACTGGTATCCAGATTTTGGATCCCAAAAGGTCCATGATCAGACCATTGGATCAAATTCACTAATACAGCTATTTCCCAGGCAAAATTTGCATAAAAAAATTCTTACCCTCATCTTAAAAATTGCTATTGATGCACATTATTAAAGATGTTAAAAGCCAAAGTGTTTAAATTACTGCATGGAACCCAACACTTTCAGGGAAATAATTTCAGTTTGCATTGAGTGGGTCATTTATCCTTAATATAATTAATTTAATGCAATTATGTGGAAAACAGACACACTTTAGGGCCATAAAGTTAATCCATTGAAGGCCTGACTGTGTAGAAGTCCTGAAAGAAGACCACATCATAAAGACTGTATGTTTAATGAAAGAGCACATGAATAATGAACAAAGCAAGGCTAACAGAAATAAGGAAAGAATACAATTTATCCAGCTTTTAATTTTTCTTAATCCTGCAAAGGGATCCAGGTACAATAAAGAGCAAAAACATGTTTAAGAAATGAAATGGGAATGAGGGGGCTTACACAGTCACACAGTGTGAGATCACCTTTGCCTCCTCACGTCTTTCTGGACACTGACTTATTCTGTCTATAAGTAACCATCCTTTCTGTATTTTACATCTCTGTTTCTGAATTTCATTAGTGCTCTCCCGCTGTAGAATAGAGACGACTTTGTGATTTGCTCTGTGATTTCTCCAATAGCTGTGTCTGTTACATGTTATGAAACTCCACCACAGTTTATGAAATAGATGGTTTTACATCTGAAATAATAGATAATTCTTTCTCACTGCAGAGGTCTCTAGTGTCTGCATGATCTAGCTCTTTAGAGGTGAATCTCTCAGGATAACTTCTGGTACCAAAGCACAACTTTTGGTCCCACTTACACTATGGAAAAAATCCAAGAATTTCCTTGAGTTCAGGGGAAATGCTCTGGTCTTGTTTTCTATCTACCAAGTTATCTGTACAGAAAAAGAGAACCATTACCTGTGTGCTTCCCATTGTAGAAGGCAGCTAAGGGACTGCCTTCTTCTGGGATCAATGTGATCTGATAAGTCAAGGAAACGAAGCAGTATCAGCACCCATCCTCTGGCCCCGAGTCTGAATGCACTGTATCTTCCCTTAACTCTTTTTGTATTCATAATTTGTATCTTTTGAAACAAAACACTCTATTCTTTATTCTGATTGAACCTAGCATGTTATTAAACAGATATTCTTTTGAGTTCTTACTGATTATTACCAGTTTAAGTGAGAGAGCTGGGCCAATTTCTTAAAAGGTGATATCTGAATTTTTGATGAAATCTTCCTTTCTTTCTTCCATGGACCTAAATCAGGACGTATTCTGTTGAAGACAATCAAAATAACCTCAGTATGACAGCAGTGAAACATGAGAATTAAGATTGTAAAATTTCCACAGTTTCTGGGGTGACTCTAACCAGCTCCTAGAGGGGCACATCGTAACAGACAGTTTTATCATTGGCGTTTTCCTTTCATTAAAATGGATTTTGCTTACACAAGCAAGTCTTACCAGTTACACCAGCAGAGTTACGCTGGTGTTATTAACGTAATCCTACTCGTTATGTTATTGCTACGATATTACTGAATTATTTACCCCGTGGCACAAGAATCCGGGGCACGACGTGTGCCCACCCTTGAGAACACCACTAGATGGGGATGTTTTCTCACGGTGGCCTCCGCTGGCTCTAACTGACGTGCTGAAAGTCCTTATTATAAGTATTTATATTTTTGATGACTGCACCTTAAGAAAGGCAAATGAGTTCAAATAACTTCCATATACAAGCAAGCCTCATGTGCTTGAAATGTTTGCGCATGACAATGAACCTAAGAATTAATGAAGTCCAACATGTAGCTGTTCAGACTGAAAGGAATGACTAAATGTTGTTGTACAAGCAGGCAGAAAAGATTGGAAGAATATCTGGGACCTCTGTACTTTTGTTTAACAAAATGGATTATTACTTATTAAGCTTATGTCACACACTGAAAAAATCAGCTTTTAGCAGTACTTCTTATCCACAAAGCAGTTTTCAGCTCCGGAGTATTTAAATGCATTCATCCCCAAGGAAACAACCCTAAACAGTGTATGGTGTGTGCAGTCGATGCTGAAGTGACAGCATTTTTCGTCTTTCTATCCTCATCAGTATGCAATGTAATGACAAAGACAGAGGCTGATTTTGAAACAGCTGAATAACTAAAACAAATGAGGAGATCCAGAAAGACATGCCATTCGGATGAAGCTGGAGAAAAAATTGATCCCTGAAGAGTTGCAAAAACTTGTTAAAATAGATTTCATAGATTGCATTTTGAGTCAAAACAATGTTATTTAAAAACACAAATATTTTTGCACTGCAGAAGCTTAGTATTTCCTACACATAGTACAATTTTTAATAATAAATAAATGTTGCATGATACAAATATGGACTTTCTGAATCAATTTTTCAAAAATAGGTTATAATTCTTAAAAATTATGGTTGTATTCAAGTTCTGAATAATTTTGCTCAAACACACAGATGTTCAGACATACCTGCTTTCTCTTTTAATTTCTGTACCTGTGGGGAATAATTGCAGTTATGATAGGTCCATCTATTACAATTAGAGTTGTCATCCTATGACACCTTGCAGCTGGGAGCTGTACGGACATCAGTGCAAAGTGTTTTGTTCCCCTTGCCCTTTTCTTGGTTCCTGCTATAACTGCTGCTACCTGCACAGCACTTGGGCAATAGTGATGACAGTCTCAAGCAGCCTGAAGAGGTCAGGGACAGGGCCCATTTTCTGATACCTCTAGGTCTTCTGAATCCTTCACTACTTCCTGGATCCAATAAAATTATTTTGGTTAGCTGTACAGCTGCCCTGGCCACTCACTCCCACTCAGAGATTGTCCACAAATGCATCACAAAAGGAACATAAACAGATCAGGAACACAAAGAAAATTTTTAAAAATCACAGTGTAACAGATGTAATAATGGGACTACTTTCTTATGGGTTTCTGGGTTGGGTTTTTTTGTTTGTTTGTTTGTTTGATTTTCTCTTCACATGTCAGTGGCCTAAAATTGTGGCTTTTAAGTTTGAGGAATAAGAATTCTTACATGAGGTTAATGAAATCTTTACTCCCCAAGAGCTGTTTTGGCCATTCATATTACAGACCATATCAAACTATAAGCAGTTTCCAAAGCTTTAAAGTTTCTAGTTAATAAACACATAATTCATGTCATACATAAATATATTTTTACCTTTGTGTTATTAGGCAGAAAAGCAGAGAACATGGTATTACTTCTAATCTGTTCAATTTTTTACTGTTTCTTCTAAACCAGTTAACAGAAATGTACATCCCAGACATCTCTGGCAGGGCCTTTTTATGCCTATAATGAGAAACAAGGGTGTGTATCTAACTCCAGTTGGAGAAATCATCTGCAAAATGTTGATAGCTCAGAAGCAAATTGGAAGTGTAGACAGTGAATCTGTTTGAATACATACAGAAAAAGACTTTATTCAGTAGCTGAGGTAAAAAGCAGTATTTTCCAATGTAGTTAGGTGATTTAGAAATCTACTTTCACTGACATTCAAAGACCCAGAAACTCTAATTACTGAAAGGCTTTGGTTAAGTTTACTTTTTGAAATTCCCTCATTCTCATAGTGATTTTTTTCTTATATATTCTATTATATTAAAAGCTTTGAAATAGAAAACCAAAACAAAACAGAAACAAGAACTATACGTTTGCTCATTTGTAATTTCTCTGAATTCAGTTAAATACTAAGCTGCTACAAAACTCACTTGTAGTGTGTTGTCCTAAATCAAAGATTCCTGCTGAGTCAGAAGGCACACAGTTTATAAATCAGACCCTAAACATGGGTAAGTAAATCTGGGCAATATATAAAGACTCTGGAGTTAGCACATTTGAAACAGAAGCTTTAAAAGTAAACCTGTATAAATCAACTCCTTGAATCAAAGACAAAACAATGATTTTTCTTGTCTTATAGACCAGGGAAAGTTACTCCCCAAGCAACTTGTGCAGATAAAGGCTCTGTTTTTAATATAGGTTGATGTATTTATGTATGGAGAAACTACAGACCAAAGTTAAGCAAAAAACATAAAAACTCTAAGTACCAATCCAGAACCTTTTTGTCACCAAATAGTTTAACAGTTGGATAAATCAGAAGAATGTTTAGACAAATACAAGGTAGGAATGACCACACAGCAAATGACAGTCAGCAAGGGGGCTTTCATCTGCTATAAATTATGCACAATTTAATTAGAGAAAATTCATTAGGCCTAAAGTGAGCATTTCCTACCAGTTTATACAATGTAGCTTTTAAACACTTACTAAACTTTCAGTATCAAGGACTACGCATTCTTCCCTTGTTGGGAAACTTGTTTGTAAGTATTTATTTAAGTATGCATTTTTACTGTGAGTTAAGCTCTGACATCGCAGAGTCTGGTATGGCTTTTATTTCATTACAGTTCAGGCAGTGTTTCAGGGGCTGTGCTGGCAAATGAGGTGTTAGTGTTCAGATGGAACATAAAAGTGAACATTTTACACATAACTATAATGTTACTTTGTAAATTATTTTCTTCTCCAGTTTTAATAATATTTTTGAAACTCTCAGTTCCTCAAGGCCAGAAATTTCTCCTTAAAGTAGCCAAACTTCCACCCATTATTAGAGTCAATATCTAATGAGGATGTTTGCACAGTGAATATGGAGGGATTATGATAAAATGATATAGCTACTAATCAGTAACAGGGAAAACTATATCTTAAAAGATCTAACAAAAGAAAATCCTTCAATACTTCTTTATGTTTTACAGTAAGGAGCTGGACAAAAATGCTTCTTTTTAATTTGGATTTCACTTTTAGGGTTGACTCTGTCATTCTAGGAGCCGCACTATTTGTAACGAGTGTATGTATACGTGTATATATATGTTTATATATAGCTGGCTACACTAGGCCATACATTAATAGACCAATGTGTTGGAACAACACAAACTTTTCAATTCTATTTATGTTATACATCATACTTTATCTTCAGTGTGAATTACAGCCTTTCTGCAATTTCCAGATGTAACTTCTTGCTTTCAAAACTAGTGATGAACCAGGTCTAAACTTCATTTAAGACTGCATTTTCATCAAGGACCTGCCGAGGCTGTTGTGCTTGTCAGAGGCCAGGCACATAATGGAGCCCAGAAGGAACCATGGGAGACCAGAGAGTTTACTCATTTGAGTGTATCTGGCTGCTGCATGAACTTCCCGAGAAGATTAATTGAATCTGGAATCTGACTGCCTTTTGGAAAAAAACCCTGCAAACCCTTCCTCTTTGATAACGATTTTGCTATAACCGGTGCTACATGCACAATATAAATCACATCTCCACTATACTTTTTTTGTTTTTTTTTTTAAATCCCATTCCAACAGAGAATTCTATATCCTAGTAAGGGAGAAGAGCAAGTGTCCAAGAAACCCTTTAGAGGCTTTGCTATCCTGTTTTATATGGAAGTTTCTGAGCAGAAGGTAGACATCCATATATTAGAAACTATTTTCTCTGTGTGCGCAAGCATGCATATGGGCACATATACAAAGGTTTATGTGAGTCAGAATTTAAGCGGTGTATTTGAACTTTATGTAGAATAATTTGATATGTGGATTGCATTTGAAGGCCTGTTGGACAAAAGTGAATATAGGTATTAAATCATTAAGTGGTTTGATACAGTAGACATTTACTTAATTATCCCTGAACTGAAGCATGTGAAATACAGACTTTGGAATAAAAGTAAACTATGAAACATGAAACTCCACTTTTAAAATGTAAAAACAAAAATAGTAAAAATAATACTTTTTTTTTTTTTCTGAGGAATTGTTATTTTCAGTCTCTGCCAAAGAATTGTATATACTATGTAGAAATGTTCAGCACAAGACTCCTGAATTGGAAGAGAATTCCCTCACGGCATATCCAGCTCACTGCTCCTCTTTGGACATCGGGTCATCAGGTTATTTCAGATTGTTGATTCATTCAGCCAATCAGAAGATGTTAAGCTAGCCAGCTGATAGCAAGATTATGTCAAATCTCTTGTAGATGAAAGAAAAGACAGTTCTGAATAATGACTTAAAGTATTCCAAAGAAAGTGCTTTGGCACAAAGGTATGACAGAAAACTAATGAAATCAGATGAATAAGTTTTTCTTATTAGGATCTCATCAGGATATTGAGATTCTGTATGACACCAAATATTAGTGCCCATTTTAGTGAAATTGCATGTGCTCCTGTCTTGTTCCCTCACTTGTAGCTGACTCGTCCACACTGGCTAACCTAAAGAGGGCCAGCTCACCCATTGGCATGCAATGGATCACAACAGCTAAATGTAAATACTAAACGTTTCCTCCACAGTGAGGGGGATTTTATTATTCCTATCATTCACCCGTTCTCCCTTACATTTATTATATATACATTGTTCTGTGTTGTTTCTTTGAACCATGGGCCGTGTTTTCTCATGTCCTTAAAAATGTGCATAGCAAAGTATAGTTCACATCTGACAGAAGATTTTGGAACCCTTCTTCATACAAATAACACTGATCAATTAATTGTTTGTGATACAAGATTACTAGATTGTAAATTAGCTTTTGATCTCTGCATCTGCTTGTGCAATTTCTTCTATGTAATATGATAGGTAGCTATTCTCACAGCTATATAAGAAGTCTCTCTTTTTGTACTTGTTCCACATAAATACAAAACCAGATAAATTTTAATCTTTGAGGAAAGAAACATTGGCAACCCCTGAGAAACAGAAAGAAAACATCCTTTAAATCAGGACCTGAGCCTATGTCATTGGATGATTTATGGCAAAGGGAATTAATTTCTGGAAACTGTGAATCCATCGACATTTTCTAAGTTTCCACTATCCCACTGGAACTGGCCTATTAACATTCCAGTGCCTCTGAAGTCCTTTGCAGTAGTCTCCAGAGGGAGTCTGAATGACTTCTCTCACCTGGGTCAAGTCCTCCTCTCCCACTGTACTGGCTGGGCTGTTAAGTGTCATCAAAAAATGGTGGATGATGGGTGGAAAGATGAAATCAAGCTGAAGCAGAAAAATGATACAGAAACTTCATATCATGATGGTGAATAAAAGGTCTATCCACAGTTTGGAGAAGCGTACATGATGTGTCTGCAACATCTTTCTTACCAAAAATGCCTTTTGTGTTTTCTCCATTATTAACAGGATCCAAACTGTTCTCTGCAGATGTGGTCCAAGCCTTAGGTTTCCCTTTTAACATATAAGAAAGATCACCTTCTAACAGGACTTTACATCTCCAGACTGGTACTTTAGCCCCATGCTTCATAGTGGAGCTGAACTAAAAAGGACTTTTTTTGTCTGAAGTTGTTTTGGACCTGCCTTAGAAACACATTAATGCCAAAATGGATTGGTCCACATAAAAATTAGTATGTTAATATGTCATCTCATAATAAGATGACAATCTGCAAAGAGCCTATATCAATGGGTTTCTGAGGAAAAGAAAGGTTCTGCTGAAATGGTTAATTCCTCTTCTATTTAGCAAGAACAAGAATTTGAACAAAGGGATTCTTCTCATACAGATTTGAAGATCATAATCTGGCCTGAGTTTTAAAGGTTTGAACCTAGGAAGAGGCCCCTTTGTCTCATCAGCCTTCACCCAAAAAAGCAGCCACAAAGTCCTAAGTCCAATATGAAGGCAAAGTAATTGCATGAAAAGACGAAAAGAAAACAACTGCATAAATCCAACTAGAATTGCAATGTACCAGAGATCTCATGTAAACATTGCTGACATTAAATTTCCACTTGTGCTATTTTATAGACTGAAATGGACTTAGCAGGTATGTCAGGCAGCCAGATTTCTGAGTGTTTATCTGAGATGAACATTCAAACATTTTGGGGTCCACCCATCATCACCTAATATTCAAAATATGTTGGACGCTATTGTAACCAGACAAATATATATTGTACCATTGAAAACAAATGTAGCTGAAATTAGACCCAGGTATTTCTGCTTAGTTAATCTATCTTTATGAAGAACAATCTATTTTAATGCAAACCAGTGGCAAAAATATCACCCATATACACAGGCCAGGTCCTTCTAATAATTTTTAGCAGCTGAAAGAGAATACAGGGTATACAACTCCTATCAGTTTTAGAAGCTGGGATAAGATCAAGTACAATATACTATAACAGAACAAGATGCAAAAAGATACTTGATATGCTAAAATTTTCCCTTTCTCTTCAGCATGAAGAGAAGCTGCCAAGAATAAGTAGAGTTCATAAGACATTCAGGTTGCTAAAAGTTCATCAAAGAATGTACACAAGAGCCAAAGGGAAAGTAATCAGACAAGCTCCCAGCAGGAGACCGGCACAGTGATAACAGCAAATGCAACTGAAACATAATTTTATCTCATTATCAGTCCTCTTCAAAATGTTCTATTCCAAGGTGAGCTTTTTCCCTCAAAACTTGCTTCAACAGACAAGGGTGCTTTTTATGAATGCACCTATGTTATCAACTGTATCTGACATTGATATGGTACCAGGCATCACAACGTTGAGATGTGACAGCTTAAGCAGGCATAAAAAAGTAGACTTTTTCATGATTCTGATTTTCATGATTGCTTATCCAGGGGGGTGCAGTGGGGAAGAATGGAAGATGATCACAGCCCCTTCACTGTAGATTGGCCTACGTGGGAGCTAGAGTGCTGTGGCGGCGGTGGTGGTGATTTTGTGCTGGACTCTATAGGCAACCACCTTTTTTGGTGGTCTTCCACCAAAATTTGATAGATCTGATTTCTATGGGCCCTCTTCTTGTCTGTTACTAAGGGGGAAAATTTAGATACCAGGGCTACAGAAGAGCAGCTATGGAAGAGTAGGAATTGGGTAGGAAGCCACGGTGGGACAGTGTAGGCAGTGACTTGCTCATCATCTCAGAAACATAAGTGGGTGCCTTGAGAGTCTGAATATGGTCTTATAACTTTTGGTGTGTTTTGTTATCTTGGGGTCAGGAACAACAGGCTAAAGTTGTTTCAATTTATTAATGATACTAAAGGACGTTGACCTGAACTGTATGAGATATAGGATGAGAAAACATGGGAGGACAAAACGCATCAGAGTGATGCATATATTGCATAGTATATATATGCTTTTTAATAATAATGAAGAAATCTCAGAAGATTTGGATAAACATCACTAAAAAGTTTGGATTGTTGTCCTGATCTTATCTGAATCTTAAGACTGAGCTGGAAATCTCACAAGAATGGGCTTTCTCACAGTATTTCAGAAAGTTCCAGACAGATCGTAAATACTCATGGTATTTCAACAATTCTAGTTCCAGCTCTGGCTTTAACCTGGTAGTGTAGAGAGGCACAACATGAAAATTAAGGGGGGAGGGGGTGGGGGGGAGGGGAGTGAGAAAAATTAACCTTTTAAATATTAAGAATCCTAACATATCTAACTAAAGGAAGCAGTGACTGAAGAATCCATTCCAAGGATGAACATAGTTAATGAAAGAGGAGTTATTTAGTGGAGAAAGAAAGAAAGAAAGAAAGAAAGAAAGAAAGAAAGAAAGAAAGAAAGAAAGAAAGAAAGAAAGAAAGAAAGAAAGAAAAGACTAGGTTAGGAAAAGCAAAATATAAGAGAAAGATGAGTGGAGGGAAAAGAAATTCTGATAACATTTTCTGTTTAGTTGAAGAGTTGTGTCCCAAAGGAAATAGCAAAGGACTTATAGATTAGGACTTTCAGGGCATAAACCCAAATCCTTTGAAGTTAACAAGGATCCCATGATACGTAAATACAATACATACTGGTTGCTGAGCATAATCAGTGTTGCTTGGTATTAGAGAAACTAGACAGATGGCTTCCTTTAGAACAGACATAATTATATTGCATATTTCTTCCACAACTTTAGCAGCAAAAGGTATGGTTTTAATGGTTTCCGTTCTAACCCCTCGCCTGGAGTCACTGACAGCTCTTTTGAGCCGAAGGTTACTGTGTTGATATCTAGTGGAATATGGTTACTTAGTTAATAGCTGCTAGTTAGAAACTGCTTAACATCTGAGCACGAAAAAGGTGGAAAGAGCATTTTCCCAAACTTTTAATGCAGAATGACTTGAACAGTCTGCAGGACCAGAGATTTTGAGGCTTCCACTTTAAGACCCCTGAAATACTGAGGCTTTGACCTCTGCTCTGATCTGTGATTTGTGAGCCTCTAATCCCATGGAGTTGAAAAGCCTAGCAGGATTTACACTGCAGTCCAGAAGAGCTCAGATCAAGCTGGACCTGGGTTTGCCAACACGAACAGATGCAATGGTTAGCATTAAAATTGTGCAGATGTCTGTAAATATTACTGCAAACACATGTTTTTCTTGACCCTTAGAAAAGCTAATTTCTGATCAGTTAACTGTGTGAAAGACACCACACAGTTTCAGTAGTTTATTTCTTTCACCCTTTCAAAGCTCCTGTAGGTAAGTAATAGCTCAATAGCATGTGTATGTGTTATCCAAGGATATTCATTCAGTTAAAGGCATAGCTGACTGGCAGCTGATTTACTGTTCTTGTTTCTTCATCACGCAACTCAACTCTATCTCATTGTAAGTCAAATGAATTGCTTATGGTGTGTTCTGCAGATGAATCAGCACTAGCGGTCTTGCAGCTGGTTTGTATTTGACATACAGGTACAGCATGTTTGCATGTAATTGCTAGCTAGCCAGCCAACAATGTATTTTTGGCGGAATCCTCAGGCAGATGTTTTACAGTCAGATAGTGGTCTTCATAAATTTAGCCATCCACATTGTCTTCCATGTCATTCTTATCTGCCATGTATAACATGTATGAGGGGCAGAGATATACTTGAGATACTATACCTACTATGAGCGTGTCCATATGAAAAAAAAAACAAAACCAAACCAACCAAAAAAACCCCAAGAAGATATATTCAGAAAGGCTCTGTGTCTTGTATTATGCCACTGCTGGAACTGTAGCACTTAGAAGTTACTGTAGGTGATGGCTAATAAACATAGAAATATGTGTTTTCCTTTAAAGCATTAATTCTATTCTCAAGTAAAGAACTACTTGCACACTAAATAAAACCTCTGTTTAAAAAAAGGCAGCTTCTTGCTAAATCTGATGATAATCAGATTTCTCAGTAAGATTAGATAGTGAAGATAATGGGATAACTTAGACTAACATGGGCCTGGATACATTATACTGCCAACGTTACGTTGTTCTGGAGTTGTACAAATATACTGTCTTTTATACTTCTGCAGTGATGTTCAAGAGACCTCAAAGAGGGAACCTAGAGTAAACCAGAAGCAGGTTTTATCCCACATACCTTTAAATGTCTAAAAGCAATACACCTACTCTATATTAGATATCTGGTTCCTTTCTATAACGAGCAAAGAGACAAAAGAACTTACAAAGAGAGATTCACCTCATCTATATCAGTTATTTCCTTCAGAAAAGATGAAAATATGCAGAGATGCCTACATTTCTTTATTCACAAATATAATTTAGCTAGAAGATGAGCCTAGCGAAAGCACCTAGTTTTTCAAGCATCTAAGGATGCCCATCAAGTGTCTTCAGACACAGTGCCAACTCAGCAGGTGAAGAGGAAGGATGTGAGAGAGCACCAATCTGTTAAGCTTCATACAACCATCAGGTTTGCTTTGCCTTTTAGTCACTGTAGGTTTTTTTCAGTGACTTTAACTAATGGCATTGCTGCAGCACAGAAGTGGCGTCACAGACCAATAAATATAAATCAGACTCCTACTGTTAGTTCAAAACCAAAGATATATAGAGGGGTTTTTCCCAGTATATATTTTCTTTCAAACAACTTCTTTCCATTCTTGATTTTGCAAATAACTTATAGAATAACAAGAATCATACCTTTGTGACTGCAGTGGTTTCTTCAGAAGACACTCAAGCAGAGAAGATCTTAAGTTCTGCCACAATAAATCCTCATGCTTCTGTTGTTCCTGTCCTCCCCAGTAACTGATTTTCCTTGAAGTTGAAATGGGATAACTGGTGCAGAGCATGTTTCCAATTTGTCTCATGCAAGCGTTTTGTGAGCATCAAGGTCAGCAGGACAGAAACATGCGGTTTCTGTCCTATATTTCCTATAGTGCTACAGATCACTACCACTATTTGCAAGCATGAATCCTTTGTTTGGAGTTAAAGTAAACCCCAAGTTGCTCAGTCTCTGGCAGTAGGTCATTTTACCTTGCTTATTATTAAATTTTCAGACAGACTTTTTGTCTTTTTCCTTCTTCTATTAGTTTATTTGGAAATCTGGCAGCAATTTGAAAGACTTCCAAATGTGATGTGATGGACATGCAATCAGCCATTAAAGCAGTGCTTTGCATATCTGTGGTAGCAAGAGCATGACCCTATATTTGTTGGCCTGTTTTAGATCATGCATCACTTTGCTGTGTAAAATTTCAGAGAAATTCAAAATAGGTTTTATTGACATGGTTTTTTTTAAAGTGGTCAGTTCAACACATGAATTTGGAAAGAAATCTCTTCACCTCCCCAAACTGTAATGCTAATAGACAGATAAAATCTGAAATATTCTTATTTCATACAGTTATATGCTTTCTGTTATAGTGGTTTTATTTTTATGAACTGCTGTTGCCAAGGTGCAAACAAACTAGAGACATTTAAAATATGAATACTGTATTTTGGTTGCCTTTGAAATATTCTTATCATTTTGAAAGTCCATGAAAATATTTTTGAGAGAGAACCAATAGCATTGGTATTTCACAGAGGTGGGAAACCATTGAACACTCATATCCTTGATATCCCCTGTATTAGGCATTTCAGACATCTCTGAAAATAGTCAGACCCCCTGAAAGTGGAGGATTTTTTTTCTTTTTTGTGTGTGTGAAAATATGGAATAAATTAATATAGTGTCTAAAAAAGAAAATCCACAGAAATTATGTAAACTGGTAGAGAAACAAATATTGCATTATTTTTCTGGCTATTTCATAATACTTGTAATGGAAGAGGCAGTCTTTATGAAAAACTTGCAGACTTTATTTTAAAAAAAAGGTTTTTTCAAGATCCCATTTCATCTTCCTATGCCTTCATTCTTTATTTTCAAAATGTAAAAATGAGCTGTGAAATGTATATCTCTACATCTGTAAAATGAGGCATATCTTTACCTCTAAAATGTAAACATGTGAAATTAAAAATGCTCCCTATCTCATTAATTTGTGTGCCACCTTTATTTATGTTGTAAATTATTTTCCCTTGTGCATAAGGGAATGGAAGCCTCAGAAATTCCTAATCCTGTAGCATCAATAACCAATATAGTGATATAGGTACCAAGGCACCTACAGGACTTCCTGAAACAGTGAAGTTAAGGATTATCTGTGACCCTCTACAAATCATTTTTGACTTGTACTGACAATAAATGTCGGGAACTTTGCAATTCTGCTACTAATACTGTACATCTTATTTATATACTACATTACAGAATGCTGTAATTTCTATAGAAAATGAAACTTCAGAAAATTCACAGCAGCCAGTAAAATCCAAAAAGGAAAACCAATTAGTGTAAATTCTATGGTTCTATAACTACAGCATTTTAGTGGGCAGGCTTCCAGTTTGGAAAGCAAGTCACATCATTGCCTCTTCCAAGGATTTGCTTTCATTAGTACAAGAATACAGCTACGTCTCACTGAAACTAATGCCAGCCCACCATTTTGACACAATCAAGGCAAGGCACACCTGTTTTACTACTAAATGGTACAGGAAAGGTTACCAGGCCATTTTTATTTACCTAACAGTCAGTACCTTTTATTCCAGGGTTGCATGTATATTTTAGTTGATCCAAGTATAAAAGTACATAATTTTTAGCACTGAAGACAAGGCCTAAATTATTGTTTGAAAAGCTACATTAAATAACTAATTAATGTAATTATTTCTTATCATTGTCCAAGTAGTCTAAGTAAAAGTCTCATCAAAAAACAAATGCTGCAAGAGTCTGACTTCACAATCTGACTACTGTTACAGTAGTTTAAATGGAATTCCAGTAGGTCAAAGTTTCTTCCAGTACCTCCAGTTTTTTCATGTTCTAATTTCAACAATATACCTTAAGAGACTTTTTTTTTAACCATCCTCGTGGACCAATTCATCTGCAATTTGCTATACTTTGTAGGTTTAAAAGCCCCCACATGTCTAAGCTGCAAGAAAAAAATTCTGGACACATCAATAAAAAGGTAATATGATTCAAAACAGCTGCATATAACATGCCATTATCCAAACTGATACCATATTTTACCCCCATTTTGTGTTATTATACTATGTTAATCTTCAATTCTGACTGTAAATGTTTTATCCCAAGAGCAAATAAAGAGTAAAATTAATTGTATTCAAGAATAAAGCTACTTCTAACTATACTAAAATATCACAACTGTTGCACTATTTTTTTATCATATACCTATTACTTGCATTCTAAAATACTGTACTAGTGTTGAAAGTATGTTATCCAATTAACATTATGATTGTACATTTATATTTAAATGTGATTATTTATTTTCTGCGATGATGTATCAGATATAGAGCTAGGAAAAACCTAGTCTGTAAATCATTTAAGTGAAATATTTGTTGTTCAAAAGATTGATGCTAGCCATTCAAATTATAGCAGCTTTCCTAAATTATTAGTTCTTAAAAATTATCTGTCTCTCTCCAATCTGAGCTATGATTTGTTCAAAGAGTTATGGGTTAATTACTTGACATAAGGAAAGTACTATTTTAACTTTGTGATTTGTCTTGTCCATGATTATTCAACCACAAAATCGTACACCACATCTTTAGGAAAGACCTCTTCGTGTTCCCATTCAAATAATCTGCAAAATTGCTATTGGCTTCAGTGCTTCCAAATTATAACAATTTAATCCCAAAATGAACTTTCTCTCTTGAACAAATGAACTGTGGCTTCTGGACCGAAACTAGCTTTTCATAAACCTTTGACTGCACAAGTACTCAAGAACAGTGAATAAAAAACACTCTGAATTTATTTTTCTAATTGATCACATCCCTTATAGAAGTAATTTGAATTGTCTCTATTGCTAGTTATTGAATCAAAGCCAGAGGTGTCTGTTCAATACAATTACAATATTATGGCTGCATTTCCTGACCCCAGCATTCCTTATGATGTCAATGATGAGGACTCAAAGCTGTAATTTGTTTATGAACGTGGAATTTCTTTTATTTACTCATTTTGCTAGACGTGGTGGAATTGATTAAGAGGTGGCAGACCCGTCCCTTGAGGAGCTACAGTGCAAAGCTGGTGAGGGACTTTCTTTCAAGAAACTATACTAATCGGAGACCAAGTTATTATGCTGCTAGCTCAGTCTCCCTTTTAGACGTCCCTTCTCAGCAGAATCTCTCACAGCCCCAGTGAGCATCACAACAGGCTTATAACCATGGGTTCTTCATGATCCTCAGTGCTCTGGTGTAAAGCTTGTATTCCTCAAGCCCTGTGGCTCATGAAGTATCCTCACAGTGCACCAGGTTTCCTCCCATATTTTGATCCTATATCAGACACAGGGAGAAAGGTGAGATACTGTGCCAAACCTGGATTTTTTTCCCCCATCTGCATCACCATCTGAGAGGGATCTTTTCCCCTGTCTTTCTTCTCTCTGTAACCCAATTGTAAATCTTCCTTCATGTTCTGAAACACAGGCATGTGGTCTCAGCATATGCCAAGCTGTAAAAGTCCTCGTGATGCAGGATGGACTTGCAGGTGATTTGTATATTATCCCACAGAGCTCTGTGAGCAAAAGGCTCAATTTTTCTCTGCTCCCCGCATCTCTGCTGATACCAAGGAAATGTTTCTACTTCCACTGCCCAACCAAACATGGCAGAACAAGTCTTCATTACGCTGAATACTTGGTTATATGCCAGGAGAAAGACTATTTGTACTTGGAATACTATTTGTAACAGACCATCTGTTGACTCTTGCTATAACACTATGAAAATGCAGTCTAAATAAATATTTAACTAAACAAACAAACAAACAAACACACCACAAAAAAGCAATCCATTTAACTAAATACATAGTGATTTTTCCTCTAAAAGTCATATTTAATGTTTGGGGTGGAAGAACTGTATGCACATCTATATATAAATAACACCTAAGGGAAAAGAGTCCAGCAACTTTAAATCATGATATAGACAAACCTTGTACTCAAGTTAATCATCACAAACTGGCACAGAGACACATCCTTTTGTTGTCTGCTCTCACATTCCGAGATGGATCCTGTACGGATTTTGCTCCCAAGAAATATTAAAGCAGTAAACTTTTTTTTCCCTCCACATTCCTACAGACCCATAAATAGGGTGGCAAGTAAAAGAAGTGTAAGTCAGAAATGCTCCAGCTGTTCCCCGCTCTCAGTGCTCATTCCTTTTCCAGCGTACTCCTCACCCAACTTTCTTTATTCAAAACACACAATAAAAATACCAGCTAAAGTGAAGAAAATTTCTCACGGAGGCTTATATGCCTTCATCTCACACTCTTTTTGCCACCACACCCTCATGCAACCCTTTTCTACTTCAGCTGTAAAATGCACACAACACTGGTGTACAAAGAGCTGCTCTTTTTCAAACACTGCCCAGCACCGCTGCCAGTCTGTCTTCTGGCCCTCACAATCCACCAAAGTCTGGTTTTAAGTGGTCAGTTGCTCTTGACAATTTTGTTTTCACCTTTTAACTCTGTTAGATCTATGAGACCTCCAGTCTCAGTTTCCCACACCTTTGATAAGTGTTTTTTTCTACCAGCCAGCCCCTGTTTTTCTGACTGCCTCCTCTTCCTCTGCATATATCAGCATTTATTCAAAATGAAAGATGTCCAGAAGAAGGAGTGCCAGCTGGCAAATATTTATTTGAAATACTCGTGCAGAGCAGAGGTTTAACCTAAACTTCTGCATCCAAAAGGGGTCTGTCTTCCTTTTCTACACACTTTTGAAACCTGGGGGGCTTGTCCCAGTGAGGCACATGAGAATGTCTGAAAAGCACTACACTTTTGAATGACCCAGCTGACAAACAGTTTTCTTTTTCACCCTTGGTAAGGGCTAGCACTAGACTCATGAACTCAGGTCACACACTTGTAACTTGTGTTGCTATCTACCAACATGTAAGGGAGCAACCAGTGGGGGAAAAACCAGTAAATGTGACAAAGAGCTGGACCTCCTGGTGACAGATTTCTGCACTGGTCTGTTAGAGCCTGGCAGGTTGTAGAGACCCAAGCAGTTGGCATAGTCTGCCGGACTCTGCTGACCTAGACGTCTGCCTGCTGCAGGTGCTGCTCCTTGCTACTCCGTCGGGAATCTGCGCTCAGGGAGCACAGTGATATTCGGGGAATACATGTATTTACCCTGTGGATTCCTTTCATGAGCCAAGGTTATAAATATTCTCCCTTTTGCAGGAAGCCCGAAGGCCTGGCCTGGAATCAAAGCTGACCAGCATCCAGGGATGTGACTCAAAGTGTCGGGAGAAGCGGAGACTCCTCAGGCCTGTGTGCCGCAGGAATGGCGGAGGAAGAGGCTTTGCAGTTAAGAGCTATTCTCAGAGCACTCCATCAGAGGCAAAGCTATGAGGTGTTAAGTGACAACATGTTGTCCCAGCAACCATCGAAGATGTTACAGTTGTCCAAGACAAACACTTTTGCGTCAGTAGCTACTCCATGCTGTAGGCAAAGGACAGTACCCAGCAGTCAGCTTCTGAAGACCTGGATTCACAGTGGTAATTCAGAAGCCACTGGCAGCACTAAGCAGAGTTTAAAATTGGGAATACAACAGGGACCTAGGTCGTGGGTGCCCCAGCCCTCAGCTGAAGCCTCCATGACAAGTCCTGTCCATTGCTGGCCATCACAGAAGCCCACTGAACTGAGACATCCAGCACAGATAATACAGGCCAATCTAATAGTTTATACTGATTCTAATTTAAGATTTATGGCTGGCTGGCTGGGTAGTTCAGGCAACCGACCTGAATAAAACAACAGTAAGTACACTACTCCCTAAAATGTATCTCCAAAAGAAAAGCAAGGATAGACAGTTTTCCTAAACCTTTTCTTCAGAGACATGCTTGCCTAGAGGTGCTCCCGCTGCTTGGTCTCTAGTCTGTCTTTGAACTAGCCCACTGAATGAACTGGATTTGAAATGTTCCAGTGAAGTCCTTGAAGGCCTCTTCCTAGGGACATGAGAGACAAAGTATGACAAACAGTGGACAAATCCCAAATACTCTGGACTCAGTTTGCTTCAAGTGAAAGTGACGCTATCCTCAGAGTCCCCTTAAGGCCAAAGGTATCCCTCATGATGAAGTCATTCCCATAGCCTTCATCCTCTGGAAAGTCACGAAGACACTATCAGAAGTCTGTCATTCTCCAGCAAGTCAACCCAATCAGCACTTTGCCTATCAATAGGTGAGTTTGGGATCAGACATCATTACTCTTGATCCAGAACATTAAGAAGACCAGAGGGCCTCTTCTTGAACTGAAGAGAGAGTGGGGAGTGAGGAAGGCAAAGGAGGGGCAACCCCAAGCCTACCTGTCTGCCAAAGTAATAGTCATTCAGGGACACCTCTGTTTCTTTAGTCCCTCAGGTATTATATGCATTATGTTACATGATAATTTGAAAACCAGTTCTGTCCCAATGTAGGAGATGAGTGGTGAAGATACAGAATATTTCTGTGTTACATGACAGTCTCCCCTTCTCCTCAGGCTTCATATCTGTTATCAGTGTTATTAGTACAGTCCTTCATATTTCAGTCTCTCTAAAAGAGAGAGAGAAATAAAAACTGTTACAGGAGTATATTACACATAGCTGTACACAGTAATCAGGGAAAACGTGGAAGACCGAGCACACAGAGTATGGTGTGGTGCTGTATTGGATTATGGTACAGGGCTGCAGTGCTGCTTGAGGAAGTGTTGCTAGCAGGACTCTTGTGTATGGGGTCAGTCGTACCTGTATTTTGATGGTGTGTCAAGAGGGTGCTTCAGGAGCCAAACGATCTCAAGTTTGCCGCCTCTCTCCCTTGCCATTTGCATTAAACCGAGCCCAGTGTTTCCCCCAGATGCTCAGTGTGCCAGGGTAAGTTAGGCAGGCGGTGAACTTGGCCCACCGATGCTGCAGGGAGGTCCTAAACTAGCACAGACCTGTCTCCTGCGCCAGGTCAATGTTCTCTAGCCCTGAGGCCAGCTGGCACTGTCCTGCCACAGCCATACTCTTAAACCTGCTGTCCAAAGAGAGTGGCTGCATCCAAACTGCCTATGCAGAAATGTTGCTGGGCCAGGTTTAACTCCCACACTGTGTCCAGGAATTGTTCTGGAAAACTTCTAGTTGACCTACAACAAAATGGTTCTGAAAATTTAACAATATGGATGAATGATGATCAAGGCCTGTGCTTGCATCCTTAATTTGCTAACATTGACATAAACTGGTGCTGGGAACACAGTGGTGTGTTAATGCTCACTTACTCTCCCAGCACTCCTGTGTGGCAGACAAATACTATTCAACCATCTTCTTAATCAGGGCCTGAGGCCAAGAAGTTAGGACTGATGTACACAAACACATCGGTTGAAGGAACAGTCCTTGCTTTGCTTCTCATTATGCTGTTTGCTCTCTCAAGGGCCCTCTCTCCCTTTTGTTTTGAGCAGAAACTATTTTAAAGTTTTTCTCATGCCTATCCTTTCTACAGTGCTACTGAAAGGTCAGCCTTTATTCCCACCAACATATTCATGCCTTCTCACATCTCATAATTTGTGCAGTATCCCAGTAACCAGCTTAAGGTCACTTCATAATACTTCAAATCTCTCCTGGAACCTGTTCTCCACTGACAAGCAATGTAAAAAGTTAATGCTAAATAGGGAAGCAGTATACTGACATGTTTCTTGTCACTGATGTATACTTTCCTTGATCTCCTGAGTGTTGTTTTTTGCTTATTTTTGTCCATTATAATGGACATTTTTTTGAAGAGCAGGGTATTCTTAATTCTACATAGTGCTTACAGTAAGACAGGGTATATGTTTGTGACAAGGATATTTCAAAACAGTAATGTAAATAATATTAATTTGATCCCATTGTTATGTTGGTTAATTCACACAAAAAAGAATTGCTTACAGCATTTACAGATTAACCCTTATTTTAAAACTCCGTATGAAAGGCACAAAAAGGAAAAGGAGAAATGAAAGCACACAGAAAGTTAAAAATTATTAGAAAGTACTGAAAGAAAATTCTCTTTCCACATTCCCATTGTTCATTACTCTCATTAATTTGTCTTTTTCTAAAATATTCAAAGTTACAGTAAGAAAGATCATATATATTCCTTTCTCTGTGGCTCATTTGTTTTTTCTTGTGTATCCAAGACAGTCAGTTCTGAATGTACAATTGAAAATATACATTTTTCTCTCTTAGAGGTTATTGGGAGTTTAACATGGTGTAAAATAGAAAACTCAGCTCTAACTCATGTTCTCTTCACCTCGATCCACCCTCCCAAAAGAAAAAAAATCAGGATAAAGTGAGTTTAGTTTGACATCTCAGCTGGTTTGTTACTGCCTATGTTCAATTTGTGGAAAAAAATGCTGAATTCACAGGCTTTCATAAAACAGTCATTTATTTCCCTGTCAGATATAATGAAAGTCGAATGAAACAGCCAGTTACAAACATACACAAAAGTATGCTCTAAAGCTCAACATGAACACTCACATCAGAGATGGTCAGAATAGCGGTAAAGTCACGTAAAGTTATTGAAAAAAGTGCTTTAATTTACAACAGATTTTTGTTTTCACCAACAGCTGAGGACATATCAATGATTAAGTTACAGGCTGAGTGCTCTTAGGTCTGAATAACTTCAAACTTGTTGAAGTATCTGGAAAACATGTCAGATACTACCCATCCTCTCAATCCCTGAAGGATCTGGACAACCACACTTTGTGGTTGCACTAAAAACACTGAAACATCCTGAATGAGCTCAAGATCTCACTCTTGACAGCGTAGTCAAGGAAAGAGAGTGCATTTCTGTGTGCCTACTGTAGTGCAGAGGAGCAAATGTCCTGTCTGAACTTCAGTTTGATAAAGAGGAAAAGGCTGTGTGCAGAAAAACTGTGGCTGTCAATTTACTGTTTCATAATTTTTGCTCTAAGTATTCAGTATTCAAAATATCAGCAAATTCACTGTAGCAGTGAGCATTAACTGCACTACATAATAATAATAATGGGACTACTGGAGCTGTTGTAGGACACTGTGTGGTATCCATGCAGCCCACATAATGTGATGATCATCATTTTTAGGCTTTGTAGTGGGGTTGGCTCTGTGGTCATATATATATATGTATATTTACATGTGGTTTTAAATCTAGTTTACATGTGTACGTACATATGTATGTGAGTATGTATCTACGGTAGAATCTTCCACCATCTGTCTAAAGCCATTTTGCACAGTCTAAGCAGCATCTCTTTAACCATCAGTGACAGTGGGTGAACCATTCTCCTGAATCACGGGAAGTACCTGCTGCCAGAAAACAGCAAGAAGGATCTTCAATCTTGTACCAAGGCAACAGCAGGGATGAAGTAGAGAAGGGATTGTACAGTGCAGTAGATAATTGTTGCTCCTCAATCTCCACATTGACGAGTGACATGTTCACCCAGGATTTATAATTTGGATTTGTTCTTGAACTACTCCCTGTTCGCATTTAGGTAGATGATTATGAATTAAGGCCCCAGTTCAACCTTTTCTTGGACACTTTGGCATCTTTTCACTTGGTGCAATGAAGGCTCTGTTAGAATAATGGAACAAGAGAGTAATTTTTCATACATAGTGGTATGCAGGAATTTGAATGCAAGCATTTAAATACAACATAATGAACAAATCTAGAATTCAACAACTAATATCCTGATGTTTAAATTAATTTAAAGTGTTCTTTAAAGTGATCTTTTCTTTTTCATTTTTTTTAAACCACTAATCCTTTTAAGGAAAACCACCAAACATTTCCATTTGGATGCAACTTCATTATGCAGACTTAATCTCTTCTGTTGGGCCAACATAATCCAAAATGACTTGAGAAAAAGGCTCACAATATTCCTTAGGCAGAGCAACGAAAGCCCCAAGATTTAAGTTGCATAAGATTTCACTGATAATAGCATCTTTGGTATTTAGTAATGAAAAAAAAATCTGAGGCATAAATCGTTGACTTTGTCAACATCTAGTACAGCCTGGTGATTGCAAGAAAAGATAAAAGCTCTGACAAATGTTTTGTTATTTATAAATGTAGTAGGCATGGTTAGGAGTTCTTTAATTAAAGATTTAGTGCTCTCAGTCCCAGGCCTCTTGCCCTTCTCTCCAGAGATGCAGATGCATCTAAAACCCATATAAAGTCAAACATCCCTGCCTGGTTTTAAATTTAACATAGCTGCCTAGCCAGGCTATTGGTCTTTGTCAGATAGTGGGTTACATCCACATTTGCTGAGCTTCCAGATAAAACAGTATAGTGCTGAAGCCTCCTTAACTACAAAGAATTAATACACATTAACATTGTTATTTTTAGAACTGGGCAAATACTGGAAACAATTACTGCCCTAAATTGCTTATTATAAATAGCAGAGTCTAGTTTCTTTCCAACATAGATAGGAAACCACAAGCAACTGTAAATATCATCACAGAGCACCCCCAGAAAGGGGAAAAGTCTTGTACTTTAGCACTGAGAATCTGTGAAGCAGGACTACGTTTTGAGTTCTGCCATTTATTTCCTATGTGACCACAGGCAAGTACTTTCACCTTGTCCCCAAGACAAATGTAATTTCTCATTAGTAATTAGTCAGTCTGGAGTATTGGGGGATCAGGACTGCAGAGGTGGCTCCTCTGGAGAAGCTGCACCAGGAGGCCTCTGAGCAGTGCTCAGGAGTGTTCCCCCACTGCAGGCCAGAACTATTGAGATCTCTCTCATAAAACCTGCAGGTTTCTTCTGGAGGCTCAAAAATCATTGTGCTAGGCTTCCTATCACCCAGGCACAGATGTTACAGAGAAGAGCTACAAGCATTCAAGATCCCCTCTGCCATTCCTGTCAATAAAGATCTTGCTTCAAGAATTTCACCCACAGCAGATGTCCAAATCCTGAGCACCAGTAAGAGCTTTGCTGTCACACCAGCTTTCTAGTAGCACAACACATCAAACACCTTGAATGCAGTTACTCCATGTGTACACCGAGCAGTTCCTAATTGCCAAAGCATTGCAGATACCCGACCACCAAACATGTAGGCTGAGGCACCCTGTAGCAAATCCACTTGTAGCTCATGACAGAGACTTGCCACGGAGCTGGCATCCAGTCCTGCCTTTCTGATAGACAGGAGCAGGCGTGAAGACCTGGATGAGAAATGCAAATGCCTGTCTCCACTTCAGCAGCACCTAATTACTGACATCAGTTCACAAGCACAAAGCTCCCTGATCCATCACCACAACCACACTGCCAGCAGAAGGTCCCTTCTTTCCCAACAGATGCTGGTTTTCATCTCATCCTGCCTTTAAACAAGTCTTTTCACAAAAGGAATTGCTCCTTTTCACTGACTCCTGCCTTACCTTTCTCCTCAGAAACAGCTGCTGCCACTACGTCGCTCAGAGCACAAGGAGTCATGACACTTCCCCTCGAGGACTCATCTTCTGCTGAAGCTCCCTCTTGTCCTCCTTCAAGGGGTGGTAGGACTCCACACTTTCTAGCAGGAGTCAGAATTGATTTCAGAACTTGTTTAATAGTTGATTCCTCTTTTCAAAAGACAAGTTGTGAGCCTCTTTATATACAGATATTGTCAGCCAACGACTGAGCACAGGTACTCCTGGGATGGACAGTCTGGCGTGTTCTCATTCCCTGCTCACTGTGGTCAAGAGAAAATATTAAAGGCTCTACTGGCAGTATGCAGTTTAGGTATCATCATGTAGCATTAGTCTGAGAGTATCTACATTCTTATTACAGTCTGCGGAGATTAAGTGAGTGGAGTTTGGAGAAAAAAAATCTCATCCAACAGTAGACACCTGATGTAGAAACACACCTATGGCAGGATTCAGAACTCTAAGCAGAAACCTAGTGTCGTGGCTTAACCCCAGCCAGCAACTGAGCACCACACAGCCACTGGCTCACTTCCCTGGTTGGGATGGAGGAGAGAATCAGAAGAGTAAAAGTGAGAAAACTCATGGGTTGAGACAAAGACAGTTTAATAGGTAAAGCAAAAGTCATGCACACAAGCAAAGCCAAACAAGGAATTCATTCACCACTTCCCATGGGCAGGCAGGTGTTCAGCCATCTCCAGGAAAGCAGGGCTCCAGCATGTGTACTTGGGAAGACAAACACCATCACTCCAAACATCCCCCCTTCCTTCTTCTTCCCCCAGCTTTATATGCTGCTGATGACGTCATATGGTCTGGAACATCCCTTTGGTCAGTCGGGGTCAGCTGTCCCGACTGTGTCCCCTCCCAACTCCTTGTGCCCCCCCAGGCTCCTCGCTTGTGGGGTGGGGGAGCAGCAGAAAAGGCCTTGGCTCTGTGTGAGCACTGCTCAGCAGGAACGAAAACATCTGGGCATTATCAACACCGTTTCCAGCACAAATCCAAAACATAGACCCATACCAGCTACTATGAAGAAAATTAACTCTACCCCAGCCAAAACCAGCACACCTAGTGCCATTTGAGACACTCTAACTTATCCAAGTTATCCGCATAGTGCCAGCAGATATGACGTGGTGCATATAAGAGACCCATATTCTTCCAGAGAAGCAGCTAGAAAATAAGTGCGATACTGTATAGTACTTAAATAAAATAAAAATATATCTATAATAAGGTTAAAACCTATGTTTTATACCTATACAATGTATAACCTATATAAGGAAATATATACTAATATATTAAGTGAACTTAATCCTATCTCTAAATCTAAGCGTCTTAATTTCAAACAAAATCCTGTCCAAAGTGCCAGTTCTGCTCTCCAAGCAGAAAGGCTCTTTGATTTCAGTCCAACACAGTTCTGTAGTATTGATCTGTTGAGCTGTGCCGGAGAAATTCAGGAACTAAGAAATTTGTTTGATATAAATGAAGTGTGCTGCAGATATGTCAAAATGTAGAAACTGTCACAGAAAGATTTTACGAGGAAGTACATTGGTTAGAAAGGGATGGGGGGATGGGGGAGGAGGAAGGATATTTTTGTTCAGTTAAATTACTTGGATAGTTTGCAAAAACTGTTTATGGTTAGCAATGAAGCAAAAGGGTAACCATGCCAACATATTAAATGTTGCTGTAAATGTGACAAAAATGATCTGTCATTGTAGCCAGTAAAAATTACATTTTAATTTCTTAATGTACTTGAAATGGTAGAAAATGAATATGCTAATTTGAAAAGTAAAGTGTAAAAGACAAGATAAAGACTGATTCTTCTAAGCTGTCCTCAGCTGTTCCTGAAAGTCCTGTCACCATGCCTGTCACAGGCGATGCTGGAATAAACCAGTAAAGCTGTGTTCTGATGTTAGCAATAAAGAGTGCTCTGATACCTAAAAAACCCTCTGACTTTCTGAAATAAATTTAGCGTTATGGGTCAGAAATCAACCAAGTAAGGGTAACAGTTCCCAACGGGGCCTTGACTAACTCCAGTTTAATTTGATGGTCAACACCATGATCACTGATCCCAGACTTTTTACGCAGGTAAGGCAGGACCAAGCCAGCATGAACTGTCTAGGCAGTTGTGAAATCTGGATCTCTCCTGCCTGCCCTGAGGAGCTGGAGAACTCTGTCTCCTTCACTAACTTTCAATTCTGAGGGCTGCAGTTGTGACTTGTTTGTTAACTGTTTGCTAGCAGATTTATATCACTTCCTCCCCCATCAGGAAGATGTCTCTTCAGATTCATCCCTAATACAGTATCTTGATGGACCCAGGTTTCCCTTTAATTAGATAATTAACAAAATTCTTTTTTAAAAGCTTTATTCCTAGATTAGGATGTTCTTCATATCTTCAGCATCCACAGAATTATTTCTTGCATCAGGACACCCAGGGACTGATCTCTGTGGCTGCTCATGTCAATAGCTGAACTCAGATTCAGCAGAACAGCCATCTTCTAGCAGTGAGAGTGGAGCAGGAACAAAGAAATCTGCAAGTGGCTGTGATTAATTAGCTGGTCCACTGCAACTGAACCAGTTTTGTTTGCTGTAGGACTGTCCGTTAGGAATCCTCACTCTGCCGTCTGAAGATACCTTAGCCAAATGCAAATGTCAAGAATCATCTCCACCTCCGATACCTTCATTAAGCCATGGTGTGCTTTTGCACAGGTGTCCCTGTGTGGTACTGCATGGCTGGTTGCTGACTGTCTGCAGGAATCCAAAACCTGACTCCAGGTAAAACAGGTTACTACCAGAATCACCCACAGGGTGCTTTTTGATGTGGGTTATCACTTTAGTGCAGATGGTGAGATTACCACCAAATATACATCTTTTTTTAGGAGTATGGTCTGTATGCTGAACTTCCCACCCCTCTTCCCTCTCTCACTGGTACCTCAGAATCTGTGGCTGAAAGACCAAAGGCCACCAAGACATCTTATATATTCAGGTGCAGTACTACAGAGGGTGGGCAGCATTTCCTCCAATTACAGCTGAGAAGATATATACAGATCTAATAAATGAATGGACCTAGGGGCAATACTTTTCAGAAAAGTGCAGTTATTGAGAAGATCTCCTGCATTAATTTCTGCTTTTAGGGCAAGTGAAATGGCTATCTGCAACATAAACATGTTTCTACTTTTTTTCTAAGGCAGCAGCTCATTTAACACTAGATTTCTAATGAAGTGAAAAACGTTTTTTAGTTATTGGTGTTCTAATTTGTTTTTTAAAAAGAGGTGTTTCAAAAGGAGGAGGAAGATGAAGTGAAAGATCAGCTCCAGGGACAGTGATAGCTGTCCCTGAGATGTTCAGATGTAATTTTATTCACCTTGGGTCACATCTGAGCTGCAGTGAGAGTTGAATCTCGTTTTCACTTGACATTAGTATGAAACCAAAACTATGCAGTCACTTCAGGTTCAGTGGTTCAAAATTGGTTTTCCACTAATAAACTCCCTGAAATTTTAGGAAACTCTGGAGACTTCTGTTCAGGCTCATTCTTAGCTTGAACACAGAGGTGGGTTCAACTTCAATTTAATCAATTAATTCAGATAGTTACATTAGAATCTGACAGTTAAAATTATCCAGATTCATTAACAGAGACAATAACGGTCAGTAACTCAAAGGGGGAGAAAGCAAAATATCTGGCTTTCCAACTGAGCTACATTAAGATCTAATAAACACTGCCAAGAAGGTATCCAGATTGCTAATCAAAATAAATCTGAGGATTACTCTGTTCTACAATGTTTTAAAGGAAATAAGTGTCTTCAGTTCCAAGTCCACATGAAAGCAGTATTTTGTGCTACAACTCACTGCCCTTTAGTTTGACAGGACACCTCCATCGTGGCCTTCCAAGCTGTAGCCTGCTGGTCAGGGACATCGACAGCTCCTGGCGTTGGCAGAGAGAGCTGCTGTGGGTTCCACCAAAACAGGTCCAGCTGGTGGGCAAGTATAAGCCCCTGTCTCTCCTCCAGATCATCATGCCTTGGGCCTCCATAGAGCAGGATGTTACTTCGTGTTTATATTTAATAACCTCCTCCCTTCCAGCCTCCAAGAAGGGAGGTCTTGGGACTAGCACATTATCCTATAGCTCAGAAGGGTTGGATTTAATTTGCTTGATTCACTACAGGCTTTCTGTTTGACCTGGGGCTAATCACTTTGGACTAAGGCCACAAGGGGATTTAGGTAGAACCCAGATCCTCGCCACTCTTGCTTATCCAATACGTAATTTTCTGCTGGTTGGCATGTGCAAAATTGCCTCAGCCCTGATTAGAGCCAGGCAATTTTTATGGAAGAATTCTTTGTTTGCTCAAAAATGCACTTTCGTGTTGATGGAAACTATCTGCAAATTTGTACCAGATTTGACCAATTGTTTCAGCCAAAAAAAAATATTGGAAATGTCAAGATGATTTGTTTGAACATTTTTAAGGAAAATATTTTTGAAGCTGTTCCATTTTGAATAAATAATCAAATGTTCAATGAAGTAAAACTAGAGCCTGACTTGCCCTCATCTTAGGTAAGAACCCCAAAAAGAGTTCATTTCTTGCTTACTTTCAGTAACATCTAAAGGGGAAAAGTAGGAATAGTTTCTAGAAGACAGACCAAACATGTCTAACAGTGTGGTGACTCAGAGTTCTCAGTGAATAAGAACAAAAATTTAAACTTTTTTTATGATCAGAGGGGCAGAAGATGTTATAACTGACACCACCACCTTCTAGGCAAAAGCCTAAAGTGTTAGTCCATTAACCACACAGTTGATCCTCTTTCATGTCTACAAGATGATCTAGGGACATTATTTCCAGTTAATAATCCAAAATAGAGTTTAGGATCTATCTGTTTTTTAGAGATAAGTTTTATGGGCAGAGGCCTGTTTTTTCTCCCAGTATTTCTTATTGGCTACTTATTGTTTTTACTTGAATCAGTTAATGAGATTATGATTGCTCAGATTGTTTCCAGTCATGTGCTTTCTTTATCACTTTTATACACAATATGGGTGCCTAATTCAGAGCTGGAAAGTCCACTGGATGGAACGAAATGTGAAAAGTAACTATTGTATTTTGTGAAGTCCCTCTGGATATTTATGCAGTTAGTTGGTTTCCGTTGTGCCACAGTTTACTGCAGATAATTCTTGCTCGTCTCTCCAAGATGCTGTATGCTCTTATAAGGCTGAAAGGGAATCATAACTGAGTTGTCAATTGCCAGTATATTTAAAGCACAACTCATTCACCTAAACCTAGGTGCCCAACGGTATTTGAGATGACCAGGCATACATTCCTGGTTTCTAGCTTCTGCTGGGAAGGATATGGACTTTCTGTGGCAGCTACAAGCCTGCCATCCCTATACAGAGGTACTGCATTCCCAAGCATGTCTTGAATACAACTGAACTGAACTGTAAAAACCTTCAGGGTTTTTCTTCACTGGGATCCTGGCATTCAAAGAAAAAGTTCTTGCTAGCACTGTGTAACTTTTAAAGTAAAAATAATACCCCTAAATGCTCTGGAGGTCTGCAAACAATCTATGTGTTAGACAATCTAAGCTCTGTTCGTCAAATAGTTTTAAGTCATTGTAAAAGCCAGAAGTTCATTGCTTTATTCTGAGGAGACTAACAAGCGATAAAGGGGCAGGGGGAAGGGAGACGAGGAGGAAAAATAAATTATTGCCTTCAGTTTATGAACTATCAGAAAAGTTTGGGGCTGACTCCTGGGCAAAAGCATAGCAGTTTTTTTCCATCCTGATAGCTAGTTCTCACACTGCTATCAGTTTAGAGATTTTACTGTGGAGGATCATGCTTAGAATTTGTGTATCTCTTGGTCAGTGTAACAAACATATTTCTTAAACTGACAAATAAGATAAAGACTTAGCCTAAAATTCAAACTTTCTATAGTTCAGTGGAAACTGAGAAATTATGTTGCATAAAACTAAACTGTCTGTAAGTTCTTAATTCCTTGGTTATTTCATTCTCTTGCATTTTTTCCATTTTCACAATTTTTTGATGGCTGAAAGTGTATGATTCCTTCCTGTTTAAGCACATCCACAGTCTTAGAATGCAGATATATGTACGCACATGCGTCTGTGTGAATGCACACATGCACATGTTTGAGGTCCCTCCTCTGTTCCGTGGCTCCCAGTGAAGTAAAGGCATGGTATGCCCACTCGTAGGTAGAAGGAGCTTTAGAAGTTGCAGAACCTGACTTCCAGTCCCTGGCTCTGAGTGATTTATATTCTAATCATGTCTGTTGTCTCCAGCACATGGATTCAATGAAGTGTGAGATGCTCTGCCTATAAAAATGTAGGAGTAAAAACATACAGTACATTTTTCTGTTTGTTAATAAAGTTCAGCAGACATCTGCACAGAGAACGTACAATAGTCAGCCTACTTATGGGTAAATGTGGTCTCTCTCTGTGACTTCTGTAAGCTCATAAACCTCGTTTATCTACACCCAGTAAGTTATTTTCAATGAAAGCTTCATTCTGAATGAACCCATTATAGGCTGGTTTTCCACAGCTGACAAATTCTTAATTTCTTTTCTAATTTTAAAAGCATTCAAAACTGCATAAGTTAATCACAGCTTTCTGACTTAAGATAAGGTTTGATGGATACCTTTTTTCCACCAAGTAGTAACAATCTTTTAAAATTCAGTTAACCTACTTTGAATTCACTGAATCATTTCATTTGTCATAACACAGTCTTTTATAACCTTTTGTGTATAAATAGGGAAAATTAATTGCTTCTGGCAACATCAAAGTGTTGTTTCACTATACATTTAATCATTAGCTTTAAATGCTCCCAAACTAATGTTCCAAGACATTGCAAAGAGGTAATAAGTTCAAAGCAATATGAAACATAAAGCAGGACTCCAGAGTGAGTTGAAAGGATTTTCTTCAAATGCATAAGAGCTTTCAAACCCATTGTACAAAACTTTGTAGGAATTTTGGCCAGAACTAAAAGAAGAGCCTTACTCCCATATTTGAATGAATTACCAGATCTGCTAGATACTGTATGCCCTTCTGAACTCAAACAATCTGTCTCCAAGAAATACAAAGTACAAAAATAAGCTTAATTGGTTCTGATACATGTCAGAAGTTGTGCTTGTGACATATTAATGAAGCTGATGAACGGCACACATGCTTAATATGAAGCCTTGCAAAACTCATGAATTTCGCAGTATCATTAATAGCAGGAACTTAAAATAGTGAGTTTTCTTTTACGTGTTCAAATTTCTTTTGTTTTCCTTTTAACAAATGTTTAGGTCCAATCGTTTATGAAGACACACATTTCAGTAAAAAGTTTTATTTTGAAGGAGTTATTTCTCCAAACCATGTCATCAGCCCTCAAAATATCCATGCACTTACATGCCAGGCACTCTGAATGTCTTGGAGACATGCCTTTGTCCTGGGGAGAGTCACAACAAGGTGGGATGCAGTCATAAGTAATTTAATAATCTTAAGAGACAACAGTACAACAAAGGTGAAACATAAGAAAGTCTTGTGCAGTTACTTTGAGGAGATTTAATGCCTGCTACACAGCCTATTGTAGCCATGTCTTTCCTACATGGGATTTGGATCATGACCATGATGTTGTTCCACATTGCCCTCAATCTTTATCCATAATTGGTAAACTAAGAGCAGCAAGATCAAGGCTGTCACTTTTTTTCAAGTTCCCATGCAAAACTGTACACGCAGGAGTTTCATGCTGAAAACATCTAGTGCTGTTGCATAAAATGGAAATTTGTGAGTGTACGTGAGCGCCAGCACTGAGCTGAACACAAGTGCACATTGCACACACACGCAATTGGGTTTTGTTAACACTCTGCCTAAGGGCATCGTGGCACTGGGTGAAGCACTGGACCAGGACCTCAGAGAACTGAGCTTTGTTCTAACATCTGCTTACATTGTGATAGCGAGGACTGTCTGAGCCTCAGTTTCTCTAAGTAGAAGTTGCCATTGCAGACATTTATCCTTCTCAGATGCTTTCACATATAGTAATAACCAAAGGATTTTTTGAGAGCATGCCTTAATGAAGTCTGCAAGATAGAGCTGTCTTATAGTAAATATAGACATCCGCAGCATTCAGTTCCTTGGAGGTGTAAAAATATATTCATCAATTCAGCCTAATATCCTGAAAAATATATTTCCATAGATTTTTTAAAAAAATGTGATCTCCACCAAGTTGTCACAATTTTATCTGAACTGAAAATGGATGTTTGCTCACCGTCCCAAATACCTCTCTCTACTTACAGAGATGTGCAGGAAAAGGGGACAACAGCCAGGTACAGGTTTACAGACTGGTTCCAACTGTCAACAGCATTACTCAACTCCATCCAGGTATAGTAGCTCAGTCTGTCCCCAGAAAACATGGGACACTGTTTCCCTGCGCAATTTTCCCAAATGCTGCTCACCTTTTGGAAGCTAAATAGCACCTGTTCTTTCACTAGGCATCCTTTGGAGGTGCAGAAGAGAAGAAATCATTTGCCCATTGACTTTTAGCTCTTGTATCTTTGATGCGTAATGAATACATGTTGTAAGGCCTTTAATGATATAGCCTATTATTAATTAAAGAGTAATCAAGAACTAAAGGAAATTCTCATTCCCTTGGCTTAGCCAGTTCAGTTCATATTGTTTTAAATCAAGAAATAAATCTAAAACTAAAATGTTCTCTATATAAATCTGCAGAAGATCATCTGAGATAGACAGCACCACATATGTTTATAGTTGAAAATCTGGCAGCCAGAAGATGTAACAACTGATGGTCAAGATGTTCTGGTTCAGAGTTGGAAAGTAAATAATTCCTGAGAGGAAGGATTCTACAGTTCTGGGCAGCTGATCCGGTAATAAAATAAATAAGCAATAAAATCCACTTCCTGTTTTGAGAGTTCACATTTCATACTGGCAAAATTCTCCTATTAAATTCAATTTCATGCTTCCATAAATAAACCTGGCACCTTTTTAAACACTTTTCCATCTGTTTTACAACTAGAAGTGCATTATTTAATGCACTCTTGGGATTCACACCAATGGGAAAAGGACTACTTGTGAAGAACACAACATTTTAGTTGGAGAGAGTACAGAAAAGTAATCACTAGCTTCCCTAAATTCTCAAACAATTGTAACAGGACTCTGATGTAATCATTTTTATCAGGAAGGAGAAGGAGAGATTTTTTTTTTCTTTTGTGTGTAAATGTTATTTTTATTCAACATGAAATGGATTTTGAACCAGAACAGGATATCTACATTTTGTTTGTGAACAGATATTTCTTCTTCTGCTTCAAGATATGGAAAATGGCTCCTATATGTGCTAGCAGTGTAAGGAACTCATCAAGTCAGTTAATCCCAGAAACTCTTTCAGCCAGAAACTATCTTTATTGGCAAAAGAAATATAATGACAATGTATGTAGTAATCTTTAATTTTTAGTGCCATTTGCATTTATAGCTCCCAAACTGCTGTGCAAAAGCTCCATTATCTTTACTTCATATGTGATAATTTATACATACCATATAATAAAATAAAAATATGAAATCATTTGCCCCAGTCATCAGCAAGCTAGAGGCAGTCAGGTATCTTGAGACACAGACAAGAAGACAAGGTGCTTGACTCTTCTGTATCTCCATCTAGGAGCAGTGCTAAGAAGGACAACTTACAGTTCTCAGGGGTTTTGCAGTTGTTCTTAATCTTGGACTGAGATGCAGTGGTGGAATAGAGTGAAAGCACTTGAAATGCATGCCTCTGTTCATTACTCACTGATTTTTCTGCTATTATTTCCAGTAAATAATTCAAAAGAATGTGGCTTAGCTGCTTATTTTTAAGTGTGAAATGCAGCAATGTCAGCACTTAGGGCAGAGAACCTCTTAACCTCCCCAGCGCTCCAATAAAAACCAAAACATCTACGGAGCCTACAAAGCCCCAGCACATACAACTTCCACCAGGTAGAGAGAGCAAGCCTGAGGAGAAAATGTGTATCTTTACAAGGACATAACAGTGTGCCTCATGAAAGGAACACAAAAGCTTTGGCAGAGACAAAGGAGGAGTCTTGAAGCCGTTGTAGAAATTAACACTGAATGATTGTCCTCAGGAAAAAGGAAAAAATGTGGCGTGTGACAAAGGAAAACCTGTCTCATCATAGATGGATCTTTGCCTTGTGTTCTTAAGACTGTACTTAGCTTTAACTAAAGCCTTTGACACACAATAATGTTCACTCTCCTTGAGATAGGAAGCTGAAACAACTGATACAGTGCTCACATCAAAAGGCAGCAGCTCTGATGGTACCTAAACAAGTCAGATTGAACACCGGAAATTATAAAGAATAATAATTTTTTTTGTTTTCCAGCTGGCCTTGTACCTGCTGCACAGGAAGGGCACGCACAGGCGAAGAGCACCCACAGCAGGGTGAAGACTTCCAGGTGAGTATCCTGTCTCTCCTCTGACTCATTTTGCAATTGCCACTGCTGCTGTGGTCACAGCTGTCCACTGTTATCAACACAGCGGGGACTCGTCCAAAGCCCAGAAGTGGTTGGTTAGTTGCTGTTCTTTACTTACGTTCTTTGCGGAAAGTGAAAAAGGCTTGTCAATCCCATTTCATTACTTTCTTGCTTGGGTGCCCATGTGTACACATGGAAACCAAATACTCATGTAGTTAGACCCATCCAAAATCCTAACGTGAGCCACAGAAGGCATGCAAGGATCCTCAGCTCTAACATGTGCTGTGGATATTCTCATCAGTCAAAGGCCCTAATCCATGCGCTATAGGCTTTGAATTAGTTTGACCCCTTTTGGTCAGACATCTGTAGAGAGGCCTCTTGAAGTTTCAAATATGATGCATTTCCTCGGCATGCTGGATCCAGATGATTTTCTTATTGCTGCACTGTAGAGAAATTTTACCTTTTTAAGTAATAGTTGGGAAAATTATTTAATACTCCATTTCTGATTTGGCTTCCACATTGTCTTTGTTGCTGGGGCAGATTTACTAGGGGATCAAGGGAACAAGGGGCAACAGTACCCCTTGATTATATCTGCACTCATAAATTAAACAACTCCAGAGAGCATTCCTGGGGTACTGGAAGTCAGTCAGTCATATATATTGTTAAATTGCTAGCAGAGTCCTTGGCATGGTTTTGACCCAGGTCAATGAGCACTCTCCCAAGCAATTCCTGGGGAGGTGTGGGAGTTAGGGTGGGCCAGGGAGCCCTCTGAAGAGTCACTTTGGATGCCACCACACTGTTCTGGAGGGCAAGAGAGTTCAGCAGTATGGATATGAGCTGTTCCGTGCTAGTTGATTTCACTGGCAGGGAATAACACTGGGAGTGAATTTAACAGTCACGCAACCCTTACGGTTTCTGCTTTACCCATGGCTGTATTAGGATCAAACAGTAAGAGCATTGCTGTGCTGATTTTCCCTATATCAACACTGCAGCTGCATCCATTTGAGTACAGAATGACTTCTAGCTTAAGAACAGGACAAATAGACTTTGGTTTTTTATTTCCCTTCTGCTCCTACTATTTAGATTTTCATGTTTCCTATAGTGTCAATAGCTGTTTTTAATAGAGAATATGTAAAATTCAAAAGCTTTGGGTCTACTTTGTTTCAAAGAAGCAGCTTGGTGCCTTCTAATTGCCTAGAGGCAGCATGCAATTTTGAATTAAACCAGCATCTCCCATCAGCATTTCCTTTTTTGTCATTTAGGGACTAACAAGAGCCCAAAAGTATTTCCTGCATTCACAGCTTGTAACCGCTCCCTAGGGATTTCAAGCACATAAATCTTTCTAGCTTTTCACAAGCAGAAATTGCCTTGTGGTAATCCCAATAATCAGCTTATTGATTCATATGATTTTCCTGGATTTTGGTGCAACGTAGTAAATAGAGGAATTGCCTTGGAGTTCTGTGAACGTGTGGGTGTATGTGAAGGTGCATATATATATATGCATACACACATGCACACATATGTATATGAATATACACATATGTAACAGGATGATAAACATGTAGAAATTATCTGCTGAGCAGGCCACCTGACTGGCAATCTTACATGCACATAAAGTGCCAGTGCACGTGGTATAAAGCTCTGAACTCCAGTTCAAGAGTGTTTGGTTTTCTGCTCCCACTGCTCCTGTTGCAAAGCTGTTCCAGGATCTAACTGCGGTAACAGATAAGAATCTTCCAATTTCCAGACTGAATTTATTCAGGGACCAATTTATACCTTTCTGTTGTTGTGCCAGCATCATCCTTTGGTTTAAATCACTGTTCTTTTTCCGTGGTATTTCTCTCTCTGATGTATTTATAGAATCATATTACTTCTCGATTTTGGTTTGCTAGGCGAAACTGGCTCTCATGACAAATTAAATAAACCCGTTATTCTCTGATCATACCAGCAGCCCTTTTCTGCACTCCTCTTTCCTCAGTATGGGTTACCAGAATTGTATGCAAGATTACATCTAACATCTCATTAGTGCTTTGTAAAATGCCACTAATCCTTATCTACCTCTGCATAATTTTGGCAGCAATCTTGCAAAGAATTCATATGGTGAACTTCTTCATCACCTCAGCAACATCCACCTGATAAGGTTTTTGTATCACCACCCCTTTCCTACCCCTGCCTCCAAATGTAATTTTAATCTTGTTGAATCCCAGCCCAATCCTACCATTCTCAATATCACCCAGTTCCTCCATAATCAGTATCTTCTAATTCTGTACCTCTGACAGGCTTTGGGGCAGATCTCTTGTGTCAAATCCATTAATGGGAACATTAATGTTCCGTCTCCAAAATGATCATTAAGCAACAAAGCTATTTTCTCCTGGAGTTCCTCTAGTGCCAGCTGCTCTAGTGCCCTTTTTGGCCAAAATCTAAGCAGTTTTGCAGGTCCTCTCCTGATCCCATTTTCTTTGTCTTTGCTGATAATCTCCCAATGGTCAACACATTAAAAGTTTTCACTGATGTCCAGAAAGTTTATATTTGCCTCATTTCCTCTTCCTGGAAATCATTTTAAAAAAGAAAATCGATGGTTAGTTTACCATGACTTGCCTTAGACAAACTCTTTCAGTAATTGACCTCTGTCCTGGTTTCAGCTGGGATAGAGTTAATTGTCTTCCTAGTAGCTGGTACAGTGCTATGTTTTGAGTTCAGTATGTGAAGAATGTTGATAACACTGATGTTTTCAGTTGTTGCTAAGTAGTGTTTAGACTAATGTCAAGGATTTTTCAGCTTCTCATGCCCAGCCAGCGAGAAAGCTGGAGGGACACAAGAAGTTAGCCCAGGACACAGCCAGGGCAGCTGACCCAAACTGGCCAACAGGGTATTCCATACCATGGGACGTCACATCCAGTATAGGAACTGGGGGGAGTGAGGGTGGGGGATCGCCGCTTGGGGACTAACTGGGTGTCAATTGGTGGGTGGTGAGCAATTGCACTGTGCATCATTTGTACATTCCAATCCTTTTATTATTGCTGTTGTCATTTTATTAGTGTTATCATTATCATTATTAGTTTCTTCTTTTCTGTTCTATTAAACCATTCTTATCTCTACCCATGAGTTTTACTTCTTTTCCTGATTTTCTCCCCCATGCCACTGGGTGGGGGGGAGTGAGTGAATGGCTGCGGGGTGCTTAGTTGCTGGCTGGGGTTAAACCACAACAACCTCCATGCCTTTAATAATTCTTTTATTCAAAATTTGGTTTTAAGACATTAGATTATTAAACTAAAATCTAGGTGGTCTGTAGTTGTTCAGACCACTTTCTCACTCCAGCTTCTTTACTCTGTGTGTGATGTGTCTACAAACATTAGGCACCAACCAGGCTTTATGCATTTTTTAAAAATACCTGCTGCTCCACTTGAAATGTTGTTTGCCAACTCCCTCTTGAGATTATACTTCTTTTCCACTTTTTCCCTCCTGGAGTACATTAGACATCTCAAATTGTGCTTCTACCTTGACTGAGCTGGTTTCCATTTCTATACCTTTTTTCCTGTCCTTGTTTTTTTCCCCATGTTAAAAATCTTTGCCTGTTTCCTTGAAATGTGAGCTAGAGCATAATTCAGTTTTCAGCCTATACTTGATTTATTCTTAATTTCTACTCTATCTGCACTACACTCTGGCCCTACTTATTTTTTCCACCCTTGTTCTTTTTATTCACATGGCTGAAGAATCTTCTGCTATGTGTTTTAATATCCTTTGCAAGGTCTAACTCAGCTTGACTCTTTGTTATTCTCACTTTATCTCCACATTTTTTGGCCTCTGAGGCAGTTTTCTTTGATGATCAGTCATTTTTCCCCTAATCAGTGTAGGCACTCTGCTTATTTCTAATATCCTTTTTTTTTCTTTGTGACTATTCATCTGGTCAGATCTGGAACCACTTCCTGCAAGTTTCCTTTTTTTTTTTTTTTCTCTCTGAGACAGACATTCATGATAAGTTTTGCACCCTTGACTTTAAAGCTTCTTCCACATTCAAGTATCAAATTCAGGTCCAGCTAAGTTAACTGTCTAGTTGCCACTGTTTATCAAAATTTGCCCTTTAGAAATTAAGAATGTTAATACTTATGATTTAAATTTCCATTTAATTTAAAATCATTATCTTGTGGTACCTCAAGTCCAGTGTCATTTTCCATGAAAAAGAGCAGCTCATCTCTGAGGTCTTTATAAACATCAAACTTAAGTTTTCAGCATCCTGAATTGAATCAGTGGCTAGCTGATTAAGAGGTAGCTTACAGCCTTGAAGATATTGGGCCCTACTATTTTATTCTGTGCTTTTGACCTAGGTATTATTTATTACTTACCTGGGCATTGGTATTTATGACTATAGCTATGCTTGTAGAGACTGCTGCGATCTGTTCTTTGTCTCTGTGCCCAGCAGTCACAGTCTGACCATGTCAATACTCGCTAAGCTCTCTTTGCCTTCAGAATATGGTGACCACATCCAAACTCTCTGTCGGGTACTTCTGTGCCCATGCAAACACCTAAACTGCGAACTTCTCCTATCCTGCTAACCAGCTCAGGCCAGAGCCGTGTTAGGCACCATTTTAACCATTTAAGAGTACAGTGAGCCCATGTCCATACCCAAGCACTGCTTAACTTACAAGGTAGTCTACTTTGTCTGGTCTGCTCAGCACTTGCATATGGTGAAGTGGGAAGTGGGAAGAAGATTTCAGCTCCCCTGTTTGCCTGTCAGAAAGAAAGCTCAAACTTGAGTTGCCACGCTCTTCAAGTAAGCCAGTCTTTTCACTGGGCAGGGGGACAGTGAACTTGAAGAGATCCAAAAACCATTGCTCTAGAAAGAATAGTAGGCTCTCGGATGTGTTATGGCAAGGCCTACTTCAACAACAGGGTCCAGGCTGCTCACACCTTTGATGTTGGATGGGCATCGTATGGGGGAAGAGACAACCACTCTACCAGTGGGTTTAGCAGAAGTTTGCTGGGGAATAGAAAGGCTCGAGTGCCTGAGTCCAGCATCTAACATGAAATGTACTTCAAGAGCTAAAGTGTGTTTTGATACCCCCAACCCAGAATTGTTGGCTGCTTTGGTATGAATTTCAATTCCTTCAGACTTGATGGAGATGTTTAGTAACAAACCCACAGTATTTTACACTATTGAAAAAAACATTTAGTTTCAGGTTCTTACTGAGGAAATTTAGCTTCAACTAACCTGACATTATACCGCAACGCAAAATGGAAACTTGTCAATTCAGTTTAAGCAAAATGATCATCTACTTTAGAATCAGGTGGAACTGTGACAAAAGGATTTTTGCCTTCCTTTTTTAAAAAATCTAAAGCTCCAGAGTAGAACTCAGTGTAAAATATTCCAGTAATGCTTTGTCTTCTGACCAAGCAGTATAAGAACATTTTTCAGAGAGCCTCAATATGTTTAAATTTCAGCTTCTTCGGTTGTTTGAGATTTGGTTTTCTTTGAATTCAAGACCACAGATTTTGACATACTGCACACACTGGACACACAAGATGTCCAACAGTCTCTGAGAAGCTGTGAACAATAAATAGAAAATTCTGAAAGATGGACAGGTTATGAACAATGGATAAGCTCAAAGGTTTTTCCTAAAAACTAGACACATTTCTATAACCTATTTCATTTGTGAATAACATATTAACTTCACAGAAATCACAGAAATGGAATCTTAACAAAATAAAAAGACAAAGCTAGCCAGATATTTCATTCATAATATGTAATTCTGAGAGTTTTCCTTATACCCTTTTTTGTTGAAATGTTTCACATTTACAAGATCATATATTCTTTGAAAATGGAAAAAATAAATTTTGAGATTCAAAATGTTTAAAATCTGTACCAAAACACAAGGTTGATAGAGGAGTTAAGGAAGTCTGTTTTGCTTGTATTGGTCCCTTGGACTGCAGTGATACCAGGAGTAGGCATCTTTAATATATTGGGCAAAGAGTATGCATCATCTAGTAAGGGACATATAAGGTAATTAATCAGAAAGAAACAACCTTCCTCCTAAAATGTTCTCACCTCTGTGAGAGAAACAGGACTACTATGCCCTGAAATTATTTTCTAGAAAGAATAACAACTGTTTTTACAAACATTGATTAGACCTAATCTTAAAAAGAATTATTTTTATGTAGTTTGCATTGTCTCATATTTCCTTCCAGTAGCAATATTATCTCTACCAATGCAGCTCAGCTCTAAGTGAGAATTAATTTATATCAACTGGGACTTCTGAATTAACAGAGATGCCTTCTTCAGAAAGAGGAAGCAGACACTAGCTTTGATCTAATAACATGTTTCAGGTTCTGAAGAAATAAACACTCTCGTGTTTGTGGAGTTTCACATTCATGTTTCACATGTGATCCCTTGACTACAAATTCCCATACAGAATCAGAGCCTTGCAGTAATTTATAAATCATTCTCATGAAATGCTAGATGCCATAATAATGTGATGTTCACAATAGGTTGCACAGCAATACATAAACTGGTTTACAATGATCTGGAGAGATAAATGATTTCTGTAGACAAAAAAAGTATGAAAAATCAAAAAGGAAAAGAAAAATGGTCACAGAAGTTTTTTAGTCAACATGACTGACTTTGGGGGCAATACTGTAGCTTAGTCTTTTCTGTGGTTCCTTTACATCTGCTCTTAAGCTGCTATGCAACATCACTGTGACTGTGTTGTGCAGTTAGAAAATGTTTAAGCTCAAGGACTAGTTGTGGGTACTAGAAGTGACAACTTTTATGATCTTCTGCAGGACATACACTGTAATATTTCCCCAAATTAATCTCTGTTTCTATAATAATAAATGCAGTTGACCTAGACTACTAAAATGAATGTCAATTTAATGACTTCTTTTGATGAAGAATCTATACAACTTCTGTATGTCCAGCCCATTATCTGAGAGTACATTAAAACAAATGTACCAGTTGGTCACCTCATCCTGGAGAGGTAACACTGAACCTACCCAATTCCCCTTCTGCTTTTCTTTGAGGTTCATGAAACTTGAAAGGCACAGAGAAAATCAACATATTCAGACTATTCATGACCTGAGTTTCTGAGGAGTACCCTCTACCTCTTTTTATCTTTCTTTTTATTTTTCTTTTTTTTTCCCTACACTCTGCAAGGGAGCCACCACCTGATGAATAACAATAGTGAGACAGCCTTTTAAAAGCCTGTTTCCTGGTTAGAATGCATTCAGGTGGGTAAAAAGCCAAAATTAACTGAAGATATCTGTAAGATACTTAAAAGTTCACAACCGGTGCAGGTCTCAAATCAAAGATAACATGGGACCACTAGAGGCATCACACTTACATCAGACATCCAACTTCTGAAATGTTTTTGAAAAAAAAACAGAATGGAAAAAGGACCTATAAGGACTGGTGATTTAAAATGCTTTCATAACTTTATCTTGTGAGATATCAAACATGTAAATAACCTTTTCATTGCACTGAATACTTAGTAAGGACCATAAGTGTAGCTGCTTATAAAGGAGTCTGAAATTGCTTTTCAGGTAGCATCTGCAGGCAAACATGCCCTAGCAGTATCTCAAGTACATCTTCAGACATTTTATTAACAGGAGAAACGGTTGTCCAAGACTCAGATTCTTCCTCAAACAGCTTATGTAAACTGTAAGCTCCACTTTGACAGCCACCAGAAAATGAGCTTGATCAGAAAGAAGGAGGAAGGGAATATAATGTCCCATCTGAAGCAATACGGCACACAAGTATTAAATTCTCATCAGACAGTTGATGAATTTTAAAAGCTTTCTGTTTTTCTAGGACGTGTGTCCTTCCTGGCTGGTATTCTCAGCAGGAATGGTACACGTTTCTTCTGGGAATGGCACCACAGCTGGCCTTGCTCTAACAGTTTCCTACTTCCGTTGAAATGAGTTTGCTTTTTTGTTCATATTTAATAAAACTTGTTTTTCCCCTCTCCCTCTTGAGTTCTTTTTCTTCCGTGTTATTTTTTCTAATCTGTCACCAAATCTTGCTTGAATGCTCTCATATCTTTCAACCTTTATTTCTCTCATTTAATAATTTGTGTTGCTCTGCAGGTTAGTTTTTCTCTCTATGTCATTCATTATATCAAATCCTCCTCTTTGTTTCTGATAACTTTGATATTATCAATCATCTGCTTCCTTCCATTTCCCCAGCTGTTCTAACAATGCCACCTGTAATGTTTCCTAATACTGCTCATTGTCATACTTAGGACCTCACTTTTTCCAACAGCCTGGAAATCTTATGTTTTCTATTTGTCTCTGATCAGAATGTTATTTAACTTGTCACTGCAACAAGAGTAAGACTTTTGTCTGCAAAAGTTGCTTGGCTTTAGATAATCTCTTTTGATATTTCTCAATTACAAGCTTTTTAATGGTTACTGCTGTGATACCACTGATTTGATGATTGGCACAACACAGAGCTTTTTAAATTAAAAGGAGCTGTATAAACAAACTTAGCCTTTTCACTTCTACCTCAAGACTACATATATCTTTCATATTATGCTGTCTAGTTCCTATTTATTAACTGTGCTGAATTGAATGGGTACACTGACTTTTAAAACATTATACTAATATGATTTAATTCCACTTCAAGTGTATCATGCAATGGTTTGATTCTTGCTTTTTTTTGGGGGGAGGCGGCGTCTTTATGTTCACATGGAACATTGTCAGTAGAGTTTTCCCCTTACTTGTGGTCTATATATAAAACTTTTTTTTATTTTACAACTATCATCACCAATGCTTTATTTTGTTAACTAAAACATATTCTTATAAACTGTGAAAAGTTGTAGAGAAAGTTAAGTAGTTTTCTCATTGGCACTGTTATGATTCTTTTCTTATATGGTGTTGGAATTTCTCTAAACGGGAGATTCAGACTATGAATCGGAAGAGGCAGCTATCATGTTTTTATATGTTCCAAGAATCATGTGGCAATGGAACAACAGGAAGGGGTATAGCATCATGCCTTGGAATTGTGACCCATAGCTGTCACTGAGATTGGCACCGTGGTGAGACAATGCAATCTTTTGTGATAGGACACAGATGAAGGCACTGCATGATTGTGACAAAAAGGTATCTTTCTCAACAAACAAATTGGACATTGGGGGGGTGTGTATATATACATGTATGTATATGCATATATTTATTTTTCATTGTTTCTGTAATTTCTTTTTCTCAGGGTGCAGTTTGTCAGGTGGCAAAAAACATTTCTATTAAGCATGCTTTCCCTGGAAATGTTAGTTTCTTCTTTCTTTCTTATCAAGCTGTGGTGGTGTGCAGTTAAATTTTTGTTATTTCAATGGAGAATTAATTGAGGCCCCTTCCTGTACACATTTTATACTGAATATTCTTACAGTAACACTCTATTCATTTCTGTAATTTGCAAAAAAACTGTAGAAGAAGAGGAGGCTTAAGAACTCTCAGGTGTCTCCACGGAAATTTGCATTAGTGACTTAAAAAAAACGCAACAAGGTAAGTCTTTTGGATGTTCACCTATTAATGCAAAAATATTTTCTGGAGCTATTTTTTTGAGCTTTAGGGTTGTCATGTCTGAAAGGAATTCAGAATGGAGCTGGGTTTCATTAGATTTTTCAGGCTTTTTCCTAATCCCTCCTTCCCTGTAATGGCACAATTCTAACAAGAGATCCTTTTCTTTTCTACAGATTGATGTAAGCTACTCCTTTCCATCAACAGGACAGCTTTTGCTTTTCTTCAGACATATTCTACAGAGATAGCACTCTCAGTACTGGACTTCGTTTATTTAGAAAATGTGAAGTCATTCCATATGAGATGTGAGATTCAGTAGGTTTCATGTTTTATCATAATTTTACCTTAAACTTTGTGATCTCTGAGGGTTTTCTGAAAGCCATACTCATTGCAAATGTAGAGTGTCCTCTTTCCCTTAATTAGGATTAATGATTTTTTTCCCTAGCTCATGTACTATACTTACAGGAGGAGAAGTATCTCTTTGTCTCAGCCTTTCACCCTGAAGTTGTACTGGTTTGGATGTAATTAACTCCGAATGAAGTCAGAAATGGGATGATTCTGTTGCCTAGACTTTGGGGCTTACATGTGGAACAAGAGAACAGCGTGAGAAAAAATTTAAGAAGTGTTCCTAATCAAGCGGGGAATATATTTGAATCTAGGTTGTCATAGCTAAGGCGCTATGATCCTCTCATCATCAGTGTGTGGGTGCACTCTCTACAATCTATTTTGTAAAAGTAATTTGACTTATTTTAGGAAACCAGTGAATTAACCGTTTTTAAAGTTTTTCATTCTGTCCAGAGTAGTCACTAACTTTCACTCAGCTAATGAACTGGTTCCTGAAATTTCAGATCAACCAGAACTTCTACTGAGATAAAATCCTCACATACACACACAAAATTGCTCAGCATTTCATCCTCCATGCATAGATCAAATGACTGGGAGCAAGAGGATATGGGAGAATATTTGACTGCATCATTTGCAGCAGACTCTGCACGAGTGTACCATAAGCCTTATCCAGAACAGACAATGTTTGCTTTGCTTTGTGCTCGTGAGGTTGTGCCATGGGAAAGAAAGGGTAGAACAGACTTCCTAGAAGGGTAAAGGAAGGACTTGAGAGCAATTCTGGGCAGCACAAGGCAAACATGTAGAAAAACATCCAAAGTGCTTTGCTTAACAATATCGCAGTAGGCACAGGCATAATCAAATGACTCAGTGGTCTGCCTGAAAAGCTTGGGAGTGAATGGAAAGATAGGCCAGCAAGGACCTTCAAAATAAAAATTGACATAGCTAAGAAAAGCAATGAATGGGAGGATGTAAAGAGGAAAATAAGCAACAAGCAACTGGTGTTTGCAGAAACCATCTGAACAAGATTTTCATAGTCCAAAAATAGAGTTCATTTTTTAACAGAGGTGCAAGATACTGGGAGCAGGGCAAGACTTCTAGCTGTGTGGATGGCAGGGGAAAGATCTCTTGCAGAATTTGTACAGGAAGAACACACACAACTTAGACCTACACTCAGACCTGGGAATAAAAAGTGTCTCAGGGTTCAAGCCCTGATAATGGTCTATAAGTTGGTGCTCTAGCAGGCTGGAGGGCGTGGAAGGCTGAATGGTAAATCACCAAAGCAGTGCAGTTTCTGAGAGAGAAAAGATTTGAGGAATATATTGACAGCTTGCAAACCTCTTTTATCTAACTCTACTCTTGGAAAAAAAAAAAAACCAACAAACCACCAAACAAAAAAACCAACCATTTTTGCTAAGCTAGTCCAAATTAAGATCTAGTTTGAGAGAAACATGAGACATTTTATGCCCATACTGTTAAAGTTCAGAAAAGCTATAAGCAACTGGAAATAGTATTATACTGTAGAAGATTCTTGGCACTCTTAGCTCTAGGTATTGCTAACTGTGTAACCTGTAATATACCATTTTGGCAGGGGCACAGACTGAGTGTACATAAAAAGGTTAAAATGATATTAAAAATAGCCCAGAGAATTAGAGAAAAATATGGCTGACAGACGGTATCTAACATGTACAAAAGGTTTCCACAGAGACATATGTCATGAACTATTCATACTGAAACAGCAAATATACTAGCCTTCTAATTATTTTAGCATTACAATTGGTTTTATGCTAGCCAAGAGAAAGGACCCTGTAATGGTACAGGGTAGGATAATAAAAGAAGAATGTTTAACCTTCCCTCCAAACTCATTTAGCCAGATCCTCTCCTAGCAAAACTCAATTGGCTCCAGAAGGGCTGCACCAGAGAGAAATTCATTCCAGTTTGACTTTTGCAATGTGAAATTCAGCTCACCCATTCTTCTGTGCTTTCATTTCATCTGAAAAATAACGGCACGCAGCAGACTACCCTTCTGCTGAGGAGGAGCGATTCCCCAGCACTCACAGCCGGGTCCCAGCCTGTCAGGGACTGTCGTATAGAGAAGATTCATCCACCTGCTGCCGCCTCGCTCCTGGCGAGCAGACTCTGGGTTTGTTCCCTGTCAGCATCCTGCCCTGCTGCGCGCGAGGCTCCCTGGGAACATCTGTCATTACCAGCATTGTGAAACACAGCAATCTCACTGCTGAACTCTTCTGCGTTCCCGTGCCGATTGTATTGTTTTCTTTTGCCATTAAAGAACAGTCAAAATCCAATTTTTTAAATATTTCACAACTTCTGTAATTCCAGCACAACTCCAACTACCTCATGAGTCTGGCAGACAACCAGTTCGTATTAAAGACTGCTATAAACAGCCAGGGGTAGAGATGCTAGCTTCCTTGGTGTGGGATATACAGTTATACCCAGATGCCTGCTTAAGAAATTCCAATTCCTTACAAAACAGATTAAACTGGGGAGGGAGGGGGGGTGGGATACACACAACACAGGACTTTATATGCCCTACTTCTGAGACAGAATATATAATGTAGGGATTTTAACGGCAAATAGCTGTACATAAATAAAACCTTTCATCTTTTCTAAGATTCAGAATAACATAGAATTTTGATCTTTTAAGAACTGTCTTACCACAGATACCTGAAAATCCTCTATTTGTTTTCCTGATAATTCTGTAATTTGAAAATATAAAATAATTATTTTTCAACAATGATTTTCCATAAGGAATTTTTCTGAATTTTCTTTTAAGTGGAAGGATTCTGAAAAAAAGATCCTTCTTTCTCAGTTTTGGGAGCAGAAAACTTCTCAGCTCTTGGGGTTTTAGTTTGTCAGGAAGAAACATGGAAGTTTGAGAAAAAGTATATATTCTTTTTGAAGTTTTGGCATGGGGAAAGAGCATAATTTGTTATTAGTTGTTATTTGCATGGTGATAGCATAGCAATCACTAAAAACTTATACAATAAGAAACTAGTCACCCTTCTCCAAAGTAAATTAACATTAAACTGGGACATAAATAGGTACTTTTTTGTTTCTTTTTTATAACTCTTTTCAGGATATGTTATTCATGCTTACAAGTTTTTTTAAAGGAATATTTTTCTTATATAGTTGTTTGTTTATATTCTTATTGCAGATCTTTGTAAAGCTGACCATAAACATTTTAGATGCAACCATAGAAATACTCTAATGGTTGAGACTTCATGCATACTTTGTTTTGGGGTAGACCCAAGACCTTTGAAAGACTTTAGTGAAAAACCAATGCAAATGCATGCCCAGAATCCCAGACAAAGAAACAGCAGAAGAGGCTCACATTTTCTAGATTTCATAACTTACATATTCCTATCTTCCACATTTCTACAGTTCTAATCTTGCAGAGTCTGCTAAACACCCTCATACAAAGGGAATTATTCTGTCACAATATAAACATTTGTTAAACTTTTCCAGTTTTTAAACTATATTTCCACCAGATGTCAGCAATGCACTCTCTAAACTCAAGCTGTCAGAGGCCTCAAGCTTTCCCCGATGTTACAGTAATCATGTAACATACTACACGATATTTAAGCAACCAGAGAAAAACAAAATGACCATCATTGCTTCTGAAGAGACCCATGGCATTACTGAGCTTGTCCAGCTAATAATGTGATTCTTTACTTAGGTTCTTTTGGGAAGGAGGCTTTATTACGTATTGGACCACTAACATGCTCATTGGTTTTTTTCTCACAATTTCTGTACGATGCTGTCTTTCTTGTTTCTGTGCATGTTTTCCTCTATTAGACTATCAATAATAATGTATTTGGTTTTATTTTGTTTTATTGTGAGACTATAGAGGAAAAAGAAAAAAATGCATGTATGTTGGACACTAGTGCTGTAGTGTTTATTTACCTGAAAATTGTAGGGCAAATCAGAAGTACACTACACCATGGGGAGTGGTAGAAGCACTGGGGTCAGTAGTAGAAGTTGTTATCTTCATAGCTGCTTCTTCACCAGGGATTCAGGCATCCAGCTGTAACATCCAAACCAAATGCAGAACATTGGTGGGCTCTGGTTTGGTTTCATAGGGATAACTTTGCTGTTACTTACTAACTTAAACCTCTTAAAGCTCACTCAGATACAACAACAAAAAGCTGCAGGATGACCTCTACTGAGGCACTGATATGTGTGTGGTGCCAAAGCAGACATGACAGTTTTTACACTATAATGTCCTTGGCACTACATTCACAGATTTCAGAACACTGGTTTTTCATTTTCCAATGGTTTCTAGAAATTGTTTCACAAATTCTTTTGGAACAGCATTGATCTATCAGAAGCTGAACTTTCAGTTTTGGCCAAAACTGCATAGAAAAGATTCCTCATGTCAGGGATAAAATTTCTGGTTAAAACCACAAAAAAGCAAGCCCCACTTCTGAGTTAGAAGGGAAGCCTGGGAATTCATTTAGTTCATGATCAGCCTGACTCACAGTGGACTTTTAACAGTCCAGGGGAGTCTCCTGACTGCTGGACTAAAGATTAAGGTCTGGAACCATAAAAGCATTTAAGCGTCGAGCTTCATGAGAATGAGACACCAGATTATCTTTTTGTATTGAGCTTTAGACGTTTTCTCTGGATCAATGGGTAATAAATATACAAAGTGAAGCAGCTATACCAGGAAAAAAAAAAAAAAAAAAAAGGAAATTCATGCATAGACCTATAATTAGGGCCCATCTCCAGGAAATGGAGGGTGTAGGTGAATTCTCTGATCACCAAGTATATAGGAGTGGGTTTGTTCTCTATTTTTCCATTAAAACCTCAAAAGTTGCTGGGTTTATGCCAATGCACAACTGAAAAAAATGTTGGAGGCTATGGGAAAACTGATTCCTGCCCAGGTCTAATTATAGGTCTGGCTGGTAGCACTCCGTATTATTCAGGTTGTCTGATATGTGCCATTATACAATACAGTTTTCAGCTGCTTATAACTTTGCCAGAACATTAACCATTTGGACTGAAATTTTCCATCACTTTGCCTGTCTCGGGCTGACTTTTTGGTAACTGCCAATCAAATCATTCAGGCCTTTCAGAGTGCAAGTTGGAGAGGGAACACAAAAAGAGTGGGTTTTTTAATGTTAATAAATTCTGCTCATTGTTTTATTTAAGTAGCATTAGTCTCCTTGTGCTCTGAACATGGGAAGTCAGAGCCAGTAGCAGTTCATGTGCATCTGTGCAGTGCTTGCTGAGCTCTGGAGATCAACCCATGTTTTCCCAAATTATGAGCTCTAGGAAAAAAACAAACCACCACCAGCAAAATCAGTTCACTATTCTCAGTATCTTTGATTTTAGCTCCCAGGATCTCCAGTGAAACTATACTTACCAATGGTGTTTGAACATTTCAGCTTGTACTGAGAGGAGGCAACCCTACAGACAACACATCAGAAAGAAATTGAAATATGTGAATGAAGGTGCTCACCCACTCTGCTTGCCCAGCAAGAAAGACAAAACTGGATTCCACCTTCCCCCTCACCTCCCATCCTCATGGCTGCTTCCAGATGGGGCACCAACCTCCAAAAGCAGAAAAGCCATGCTAAGCTCATCAAAGGCAATCAGGTGCAGTGAAAGAGAGACCCTTCAGATGTGTGATTTTGACTCATTAGAAGAAAAAAAACAGAATAAGGTGGTGAGAGGGGGAGATGAAAAAATGAGACTGAGGAAATTGGGATGAGTTGGTGGGAACTGTGAATGGAATTGTTACAGAAAACATACTGAAATATGATGAAGGAATTGGAAATAGACCTGAAAGCCAGGCAGGCAGTAGGGAGAAATTAAAGATTAAAAGAAGGTGTGAGAAAGCAGAGAGGAGGTTGTAGACCAGAAAAAACAGTGAGCTGATCTTGAGCCTGCAAAGAGTGTACTACAGGAGAAACCTGGGTTTCGCTGGGCGAGAAAACAGAGGGGGGAAGCAGTGATCTGGTTAGATAGGCTTATTCAGCAATGTGTTGTTAGTCCTGGACCTGGTCTTGCCTGAGTTGGGTTTGGAGGGAGAGATGATGCACACCCTGAGTTCATCCTTCTGTGGCGTCAAGGCAGAACAAGGGCAGGTTCATGCTGTCAGTATCAATGCAGCAGTATGAGTGTCACAGCTCAATTCTCAGACTTTCCTGCCGTTTCAATTTAGAAACAAGAGGAACACAGTTACTGATCAACTGTGAGAAGGCAGCAAAAATTATTTTCCCCAGCATCACTGGAGCTGAGAGCAGGGATAGGGGAAAATTTAGCTCTGGAAGAAAATGCGCAGTTGCTTTAACAAGTCCACTCTATGAAAACTCATCCCATTCACTACACATCTTTCAACATCTAAAAAAATGCAAAGAGACGAGCAGAAAATATCTTCATTAATTACATAATACTTGTCTGTGCCCAGCGCAGTCCTAACACTGAATGAAGAAGCTTTGTGAGAAAAAAATAGCATTAGCTATGTTGTTACTTCTCGTGATGTGTACAAACATGACTGAGAGCAGGTTGGGAAAACAGTCTGAATTTGGTCTTTCACCAGTTTTTGAACACAGTTTTCTTTAACTTGTTTTTGTTTAATACACATTACTGGAGATAGATTTATTCAAGCTCATAAAAATAAACTGTATAAATTCAAGCTACTGTACCAAAGTCCAAATCCTGACTCAGTTTTTGTTTTCTCCCTACTCAGTCAAATCTCCCTCTAACTTTAGTAGGATTAGACTGGGTAAGGATTTAGCAAAACTCATCAACGACTTCATGATTTGGCTCAGAGCTCAGTGAAAAATGAACTCTTTAAAAGGACTGTCATGGAACTTACATAAATTTACCAAGTCAAAGTACGGAATATTCAGTGATTCATGGCAGTGTGGTTTTTATTAGAGCTTCTCTGAAACACAGCGGGCTTGCTTAGCAAGGGTTCACGCAAACATTTTCTTTGGTTTCAAGCTGCAAAGGTTCACACGCTCCAAGTTTCACTTTAAGCTTTGGGTTTGAGTCTTGGAAATGCCGTACTTTCACTCAATATTTGTATCCAAACCATAGTAAAATAAATCTGGTGTGAATGTGAACCAAATTCAGGCTGGCTGAAGTCCACCCAGCGCTGTGAATGCAGTTTAGAGGCTTGGTGTGCTAAATGGCTTTTTGTTGTTCTTAACTGTACCACTGACATCATGTTGATATTCACCCTCCTTCTCCTGATGTGCCCCAGATTGCATGGCACCTTTGTGAAACTGCAGATTATGATAAAATGAATGTCAAAGTCATGAAGGTAAAAAGACACCATTACATTTGAAGGTCTGCACTAGCAACAGGTTTCAAAAGAAACATCTGAAGAGTTTATTCAATGTTATAACTCCATTTTATCTAGTGTTGTAAAAAGTATAGTGCTATTATACCGCATTATACAAACCATCCTTTTGCCTACAACACCCTTGCTACGTTATGAGTTCTCCATGCACATCTCTGAAGTGATCTTACTGACCACCTTTGAGCTCCCAGATAAAACACCTTCTTGCTATGTCCCTGTCAGGTACCTCGTATATTAAGACCATTGCTTACTAAGCTACTCGGTGCCATGTCATCGCTTCCTTTTTTCTCCTTTACATACATTTGTTATCAATCATATTTGTTCCTCAGTCTCTAGAAGTTCACATTATTTCTTCTTTTTTTTTTTTTTTGTTCCATTACTATATAAGTAATTTTTAAGGCTCTTTTTCCCATTTTCTCTTTGGCAAATTAAAGTTTTCACCTCCCTGCTCCTACTCTTTTCCTAGTTTCTCAGATACGCTTTTCAACCTGATCTTGCTAAATGCTACCATCATGCTGTGCTTTCACCTCTCTACTTCTCCAGAAAAGCGAGGGAAAATTAAGCTGACTTGGAATGGTTCTGATTTGATTGGGAAGATTTTTGAACAGTTATAGACATAGTGAAGACATTCACTGACATTTGCTGGAAGAAGGACAGTACCAATATGACTTGAAGAATGAGAGAAATGTAACAAGTACTTGCCAACAAAGATGAGCTAGGCTGGACAGTAATGTAAGCTGACTGAACTTTATAGCAGGAGACACTTGTTTTAGACATCAGGCTGCTATTAACGCTCAGTTTAAAACCAACCGAAAATACTTTCACTGTGACCCTTAATTTGGAGCACACAGACATCTACTTCAGAAAAATACTGATGTTTTAGAAGAATTTCATGCTAAACTTACTTTAATCTCAAGGTAGAAAACAGTACCTAGTAAACTTGAAGTTAATTTCTTAGATCAACAAAAGCAGGAGGTACAGAAAGAGGCCTAGGTGGCAAAATACTTTAGAGAAATACTAGTTGACTAGGATGAAATTCAACCTACCAACTTAGATGCCAACTTGTCCTTTCTCACAATCAGGACAGAGCAGAGGGGAATGATAGCAGTTATTTTCCTTGCTCTGTTTTCTATCTGCCTAGCCTGACTGTTCTGGCAGCGCTCAAACCACCACTGACCAGGCCTTTTCCAATGCAACAGTCTTTGCAATTGCTCCATAAGCTCCGAGCAGGTCTAGTATTTGAAGACATATTCCTTTTTCTGAAATAGAGTGGAGTTTTCTCTCTTGCCCCAAAAGGAGTCAGAACAGCACAGTGTCCCGTCTTATCTCTTACCGCAAAATATAACCAAGAGCTTGATTTATTTGTCCCATGCATGGTCTGATGCCAACTGAGTTGGTTTGGCCATCCAGCTGCCATTATAGAAGGGTTTCCCTTAGGTCTCAGGTCGTAATAGCTCCATAGGGACATCTTAAACATCCTTGAGGATATAAAATGGCAGTAGTCATTTGCACTTAAGCCACTTCCACCCTGCAGCTACGGGTAGGATGTTTTTCCTTGCCTATTCAAAGCAGATGGTGGTTTGAATAGGCAAGAATGAGTAAGTGGAATTGCTTGCCACACAGCTGCTCGCTCACTCCCCTCCCTCTGCCCCCACTCCGCCCTGGTGGGATGGGGGAGAGAATTGGAAGAGTAAAAGCAACAAAACTTGTGGGTTGAGATAAAGACAGTTTAATAAGAAGTCCATGCAGGTCTAAGTTGAAAATATTTATACAGAATATACCAAAACCAATGCTCCTCCTCAGAAGAACAAGCACCCATCAGTATGTGACCAAGTCAGGTTTTCCTTGTTTGTATTTTCTATTTGCCCCAAGAATTCTTTGGGTTATTTAATGTGTGTTGGTGCAACTTCTGTAAGAAAAACAAAGGGCACCTCAATATCAGCTACAGCTTGGTAGTTAGGACATTCATGGCTTTAAGTTGTATGTTTGAGCCCCAACAACCTGAGAAGAGCACTATGTCTAGTTTTCCTGCTTCCTCTGTACATGGCCTAACCCCAAGGTAGGACACCAAACCTGGATTAATTTTGGATAGCTGTGCTGTGCCTTGCATTCAGTGTTGTAATTTTGTTGTAGGTTTTTGCTTTCAGGGTTCTTGGTCTAATCTTTGAATTCCAAATGGTTTTAAGTAGCAGCTAAATGATGAGTTACTTAGTCAAGACAGTGGTAACTCTGAGTATACCAGTGGTAGAAATACATGTGCCTGAGTAACTACTGGCCAAAAGAAAGATCTCTATGGGCCCACACTGGCACATGGACCCTTTTTATCAATCACACTCTTTGATTTAGGCTTCTAAATCCCACCTAAACTGCCCTCTAAGTTCCTATGTTCCTTTGTTCACCAAGCCCAAGTTACAAGTCCCACTGTATCAGAGAACTTCATAATCTCAAATGCCTCACAACATTGCTGTGAAGCTGAGAACAACTATATTCTCCATTTCACAGATGGGGGATTAAGACACAGATAGCTTAACTAGCTTGAACAAGATCTTGCAAAGAGACTGTAGTAGTGCAGGTAGTTGAGCCTCGGTATCTCATACCCATCCTCAACATAAACTTTGCTTTCTCCTAAAGTTTGTAAGTGTTTTGGGGCAAAAAGAAATAATGTCTGATACGATAAAAGGGCATGAGAAAGGAGAATGGGTGGAAGAGAATGAGTTGATTAAATGAATGGGCAGGATAGGTGATAACATGGATGCCTGTACATGGACTGAAGGTGGCCTCTGCAACTGTGTCCTCTGGCTTCAGAAGCCTCCAGTTAACCTGTAAATTTGCTCCAGGATTGAAAAAAAACAAATGCTAGTGCCAGCTTTTGTTCAACGTAATGTATTCCATCTGCTCCATAAGAAATTAAATAACTTTCTGGTCCATCCCAGGTACACAATCATGTAATATATAGTAATAAATCATTCATAGAGAAAGCAATAAAATGTAGCTGAGAGCTCAAACTTTTACAGAAAGCCACCATATTGTTACACTGCAGACCAGAGGGCTGCTATCATAGCTTAGCAATTCTGGTTGAAAAGGACCAGTGCCTGGATTTGTCCCAGCCACCTGAGGAATGTTTGTGGTCATTTTGGCTCCATAGATTGTCAGTAAAATAAACTCTTGATCCCCAGATTTAAATAGGCAGCATGAGTGAACTGCTGCCAGGAGATACCCGTCAAGCTCCATTGGTTAGATATGGCACCTAGGATGGCAACGATTTGAAATTGGTACACTGGGAAGATGCCTGAATCTGGAGTGAATCTGTTGCCTGCAATGAAAGGGTTGCAGGGCTGTGTGCCAGCAGTCTCCTTCATCATTCCCTTGCATCCCTCTGCACCTCTGGCACTCTCCCATTTACTAACAGATCAAGTGGAGCAAAGCAAAATAACAAACAAGTAACAAGAAGAAAAGCTTTCCCGTTCCCAATGGGTGCATTCATACATAAGTTGAGCATGCAATTCTGGAGTGAATATGGACTTTGTGTTCTTCTTTGTACACACTGTAATGTTGTAACTGGCTTTGCTTTTGACCAGCCATGTCCTTGTCAAAAACATTGTTCAGAAACTCTAAGAACAATCCACTTCACTTGCCTTTCTTTTTTTCTGAGTTTGAACAGGCTTCATTAAGAGAATAAGGCAAAAAAAAAAAAAAACCTCAAATTTTTAAGCCATTTCCTTCCAAGTATCTCTTCCCAGTTCCATTTGCAGATCAGTTAGGAGAATGGCTAGTTCCTTTCACTTCTGAGCTAACTGGTATAACCCCCTGCAGATTCTGTCCCAGGACATTTGCTTCCATGACTTGTCTCAAAACTTAAAAGAAAAAAATCCCAACTGTATGCAAGGGTCATAGGGGGTAAGACACTAGCAAGTCTGTTCTCCATCAGAGAGACTGACTAAAATGAAGACTCAAATGCTAGATGAAGACCTGATTTATTTATCCTTTACCCCTTCCTTCCCACAAATGGGTGAAGTGGTCAGCTTGGTTGATGCATAGTCAGAATCCCAGTCTTCCTGTTTGCACATTGACATTTTTGCAGATGATATGAGAAGCATGCGCTGTTTTAGACTTGTAAAATGAAGAGACTCATTAATCTCAGCTACCCTGTCTTATACAGGCAGGAACATTCTCCGTTTGTATTGAAGTGCTATTCAGATGTCAGAGACAAATGTAGGTCCTTTTTATTCTACATTCTTGACAAAACAAAGCAGGTGAGAAACATCTTTTTATTCTGGCACAAAAATATTAATGTGTCTGTGGAAAATAAAAATTTTTTTTAAAAATCCTTTTTTTTTCTGGAAATGTCAAAAACCTGAAAAAAAAAAAAAGGCAGCAACATAAAGCAAAAGACATTTATTCTTCCCCCAAAATTCTCAATCATTTGAGGAAAGCAACCCATATATATATATATACACACAAGTATGGATACATGTATTCTAAGGTGAAAACTTAGTTTTCTTTTTGCTTAAAAGTATTAAGAACATTCTGACTGACTCTTGAAGCTAAAAGTACTACTCTGAAAAAGTGACCAGTCCCAAATGGAGAATAGTCTTCTTTTCCTGTTAACTAGAGGTGGATGCAGTTGCCATCTGGGTTAATAGCATGGTAGCTCTCTCCTCACATTACTTGCAGCACATTTTATGTGACCACTTCACCCATTTGTGGGAAAGAAGGGGTAAAGGATAAATAAATCAGGTCTTCATCTAGCATTTGAGTCTTCATTTTAGACAGTCTCTCTGATGGAGAGCAGGCTGGCTAGTGTCTTCCCTCCCGTGACCCTTGCATACAGTTGGGATTTTTTCCTTTAACACTGAGAAGTAATCTTGAAGTAGGTCGGTATCAATACCCTTCACCGCTTACAAATCTGTCCCACAAGTTTATAACATAGGACATCATTACTCCTCTAATGTTTTCTTTAAATGAAGATAAACTACGCCATAGTGCTAGTGCCAGATTTGCCACATTGAGGCTAACAATACAGCAGTACCTTGGTAGGAAAGGTATTTTTTCATCCTGTTAAATTTTTTTCAGATTTCACCATTTTCCTGGTCCCAGTATAAAACAGTGTCCTTTCAAATGTTTGCATAAAATCTTACTCCCTGAAAGGCACCTTGCACTTACTCATAGAGTTGGACAGACTTGTAGTTCAGGTCTTTGTACTGCTGTTTTCCTACAACTTATCAGCAGTCACTGTGCTATTTACTTTTCTAATAAAGTAGGGAAAGTATTTGTGTCTTTCTTACATCTACCAAATATTACTTCCCTGAGCAGAAGGAACAATTTTAATTGCTGGATTTCTGTAAAATGTTTAAGCTCCAGCAAGCGAGTGCTTTCTAAAAATAACAAATGTATTCTGCCAGTAAATACCTAAGGTAACATCTCTAAAATAGTTTTAGCAGGGCAGAAGCCAAATTTAATTTATCAGTTCTTAATAATTTACTCTCCCTGTTCCAGGTAGCCTGAATATTTTAGCAAGCAAGGTCAGTAAGCAGAGAGCAAATGACACTGGAAGAAATATCATAGAAGCTTTCATAGAATCATTTAGATTGGAAAAGACCCTTAAGATCATCCAGTCCAACCATAAACCTAAACCAGCTGAGTCCACCAATGAACCATGTCCCTAAGTGCCACATCTACACATCTATTAATTGCCTCCAGGGATGGTGACTCCACCACTTCCCTGGGCAGCCTGTTCCAATGCCTGACAACCCTTTCAGTGAAGAAATTTTTCCTAATACCCAATCTAAACCTCCCCTGGTGCAGCTTGAGGTCATTTCGTCTTGTTCTATGATTTGTTACTTGGGAGAAGAGACCAACCCCCACCTGGCTACAAGCTCCTTTCAGGTAGTTGTAGAGCGCGATCAGGTCTCCCCTCAGCCTCCTTTTCTCCAGGCTGAACAACCCCAGTTCCCTCAGCCGCTCCTCATAAGACTTGTGCTCTGGACCCTTCACCAGCTTTGTTGCCCTTCTCTGGACACGCTCCAGCATCTCAGTGTCTTTCCTGTAGTGAGGGGCCCAAAACCGAACACAGTAGTCAAGGTGTGGTCTTACCAGTGGTGAGTACAGGGGAACAATCCCTTCCCTAGTCCTGCTGGCCACACTATTTCTGATACAAGCCAGGATGCCGTTGGCCTTCTTGGCCACCTGGGCACACTGCTGGCTCATATCCAACCAGCTGTTGACCAGCACACCCAGGTCCTTTTCTTCCGGGCAGCTTTCCAGCCACTCTTCCCCAAGCCTGTAGCGCTGCATCGGGGTTGTTGTGACCCAAGTGCAGGACCCAGCACTGAGCCTGGTTGAACCTCATACAATTGGCCTCAGCTCATAGATCCAGCCTGTCCAGATCCCACTGTAGAGCCTTCCTACCTTCAAGCAGATCAACATTTCTGCCTAACGTGGTGTTGCCTACAAACTTACTGAGGATGCACTCTATCCCCTTGTCCAGATCATTGATAAAGATATTAAACAGAACTGGCCCAAATACTGACTCCTGGGGAACGCCACTTGTGACCAGCTGCCAACTGGATTTAACTCCATTTACCACAACTCTTTGGGCCTGGCCATCCAGCCACTTTTTTATCCAGTGAAGAGTATGCCTGTCCAAGCCATGAGGAGCCAGTTTCTCCAGGAGAATGCCATGGCTGCTCATGTCTCGCCATGAAACCCATCAGCTGAAACATCAATTGTCTTAACATCAAAACCCGATATTATGGCACTACTGAAGTTAATAACTGCCATTCAGGGTCTTTCCCACGTAAACTCTGGGAAATTTAATCAGCATTTGCACTATGTCCTGAAGTGAAATATTATCCAGTTTTAAAGATGTCTGTCTGTTTATACACTGTAGTTTGTGTTCTAAATGTACCTGATCGCCCAGCTCTTTCTAAGGTGGTAGGAACTTTCTATGAGAATACAGAGGGGGTCTGAGACAGGGGAACTGCACATTTTGCTGTCTAAATTCATCCTTGTAAGTGGGTGTAAAATGATACCATTATGATCTGGTTAAATTTAATTCTGTAATTTGCCAATCAAGACATGTTGTATCTGCTTCTGTGCCTGGTCTACAGGGTATACACATTAAAGCCCTATTAATGCTGTAGGCACAGCATTTTCAGAGAAGCATGTTATTTAATCTGGTGAGGTATATTTGATCCCTGCTTTTAGGTCTAGTAGTGGTAGTCCCAAATTGGGATAGTCTGAGAGGTTTTGAAGAATTACATTTTTGTGGGGAAAAGTTTTCAAATAACATATGCCCAGGTCTTGTGTTTAAGTGTGTACTAGGTATTTTTAAGCCCTGTGGCTGGATGAAATCAATGCCCACAAATCTTCTAAACCACTGAAATGTTTTTCAAAAACTCTAGTGTGCCCCTGCATTTCACTGCAGGATCATGAATGGGAGATCTATCTCTAGTTAACCACCTTATGTGTATCTTCCACACTCATAGACTGGTAAGTTCCCTCCTGATGCAATGTAAGGCTCTTTTTCCAGGTTAGCAACCCTCCTGTCAATCGGTCCATATTTATCATCCCTTTCCAGACAATACCTTGTCCATCTCTTATGTTAGTCATAGAATCATAGAATCATTTAGATTGGAAAAGACCCTTAAGATCATCCAGTCCAACCATAAACCTAAACCAGCTGAGTCCACCAATGAACCATGTCCCTAAGTGCCACATCTACACATCTATTAATTGCCTCCAGGGATGGTGACTCCACCACTTCCCTGGGCAGCCTGTTCCAATGCCTGACAACCCTTTCAGTGAAGAAATTTTTCCTAATACCCAATCTAAACCTCCCCTGGTGCAGCTTGAGGTCATTTCGTCTTGTTCTATGATTTGTTACTTGGGAGAAGAGACCAACCCCCACCTGGCTACAAGCTCCTTTCAGGTAGTTGTAGAGCGCGATCAGGTCTCCCCTCAGCCTCCTTTTCTCCAGGCTGAACAACCCCAGTTCCCTCAGCCGCTCCTCATAAGACTTGTGCTCTGGACCCTTCACCAGCTTTGTTGCCCTTCTCTGGACACGCTCCAGCATCTCAGTGTCTTTCCTGTAGTGAGGGGCCCAAAACTGAACACAGTAGTCAAGGTGTGGTCTTACCAGTGGTGAGTACAGGGGAACAATCCCTTCCCTAGTCCTGCTGGCCACACTATTTCTGATACAAGCCAGGATGCCGTTGGCCTTCTTGGCCACCTGGGCACACTGCTGGCTCATATCCAACCAGCTGTTGACCAGCACACCCAGGTCCTTTTCTTCCGGGCAGCTTTCCAGCCACTCTTCCCCAAGCCTGCAGCGCTGCATGGGGTTGTTGTGACCCAAGTGCAAAGAGATTTAACTCCATTCACCACCACTCTTTCGACCTGGCCATCCAGCCAGTTTTTTTACCCAGTAAAAAGTACACCGGTCCAAGCCATGAGCAGCCAGTTTCTCCAGGAGAATGCTGTGGGAAATCGTGTCAAAGACTTTACTAGGTAGACAACATCCACAGCCTTTCCCTCATCCACTAAGCAGGTCGCCTTGTCATAGAAGGAGATCAGGTTAGTCAAGCAGAATCTGCCTTTCATAAAGCCATGCTGACTGGGCCTGATCACCTGGTTGTCCTCTATGTGCCGCATGATGGCACTCAAGATGGTCTGTTCCATGACCTTCCCCCGCACCAAGGTCAGACTGACTGGCCTGTAGTTCCCCGGATCCTTCTTCTGGCCCTTCTCGTAGATGAACATCACATTTGCTAACTTCCAGTCAAGTGGGACCTCCCCGGTTAGCCAGGACTGCTGATAAATGATTGAAAGTGGCTCGGTGAGCACTCCCACAGCTCCCTCAGTACCCTTGGGTGGATCCCATCTGGCCCCATAGACCTGTGTGTGTCTAAGTGGTGTAGCGGGTCACTAACCGTTTGCCCTTGGATTATGGGGGCTTCATTCTGCTCCCCATCCTTGTCTTCCAGCCCAGTGGGCTGGTACCCCAAGAACAACTGGTCTTACTGTTAAGGACTGAGGCAAAGAAGGCATTAAGTACCTCAGCCTTTGTCGCTATGTTTCCCCCCAAATCCAATAAAGGATGGAGATTCTCCTTAACCCTCCTTTTGTTGTTAATGTATTTATAGAAACATTTTTTATCTCTATTTAAAAAAAAAAAAATGAAACCAACAACAACAACCAACCACACACACAAAATTTAAGAATCAAAGAATAGCTTACTGATTTTTCAGAATGCTAAAACCCTATTGTCATTGGTGAGTGTTGCTCACTGAAGCAACCCAGCTGAGACCACCAGACTTACCTCTGTGGATTCATACTCCCACTGGCGAACAATCTTAACCTATGTATAGCACTCTGTTTACTTTCTCTCATTTAATGACTTCTCTGTGCTCACTATAGGGAAACAGCTTATCACAAAAATGGCAGAAATTTTGCAAATTTGATGGTGTTTTTATTTCCCATCACTGTCAGGGCAAAAAAGGAAAGAAAAACAATGAAAACATAGAACCATTTCATTCTATTCATATCCTGTAGAATAAACCTTCAGTTCATATAAAGTAGTAAAATCAGTGGAGTTTTGCTGACTTGCCCCAGCTGAGAATTTGTTCCAGTGTATTTATATGTAAAATCACACAAACACACTATGTGGATGGGGTTATATGTGAAAATCAATATTAAATTCATCATATTTAGCTGCTACAGACCACAGCGAACACTTGCTCTCTAATGGTTAAATGCCCTTTGGATCTGAAGCCCTTTGATTTATTGGAAGAAACCTGCTGGGCAGAACATACTGTGGAGCTGATTAATGTCAGCTTCTGTCATCAGTTTCCACTTAGATTCTTGGCCAGCTCTGACATCTCCTCCCTTAAGGATCCAGAAGAATTTGAGGACTGATCCAAGAGCTTTACTGGCATGGGATTTGCAGAATGTGGTGCTTGCAAAATAAGGAAGATGAATGGAAGTAAAATTCCATGTTCTCTACTGGACTTGTTTCTTTAACTCATTTCTCTGGAGAAAGAGACCAATGCCAGGACCACACCAGCAAGGGAAACAAATCAATAGCATGTTCACTGGTTTTGTTACAGATGTCTTGCATTTCCTTTGCTGCTTTATATGCTCCCTCATAGCCTGTCAAACTGGAAAATGACTGTAGTGAGAATGCAGAGCTACCATAGCTGTCTAGATTTACACTTACCATTGTACAAGGAAACTTATGAACTACAAACCAGTTGGTAGTGCATACCATTTTAGAGAGGATAAGCCCTTATCTGAACAGGGCTGATAAAGAGTGGCAACCACTGTGATTTTCAGGTTGATCGTTCACGAGTAGTGTGAGCATTTTTAACAGTAGTACACGATCGCCCCTGTCCTTTCCCCTCACTCTCCCTTGGGAATAATGACCGTTTATGGCAGATAATTTTCTTGTGTTCATTTTGACACATTTCCCTTGCAGTTTGTCATTTGGAGAAAATGACTCTTACATTTCTTCTGAGCATAGAATTCTCCTGTTGCTCGTCACACACATGGATACTTCTGCTACAGGAATTGCACATTGCTATAAAAATCCTAACAGTGCTGTACCCGTTGCTGAACACATTCTCATTGGCAAGAAGGAAGCACGAGCGAATAGTCTAATGATGAAGTATTAAAAACATCAGAGTATAATTATACAAATTATTATGAGGTTGTAGAAAACTTAAAACAGGAGAATGAGCTGCCCTAGAAGCCACATTTAAACTTCTAAGAAACCAGACTACAACCCTTCTACTAACTTAAAGATAGGATTTCCCATCCTGCATCTAACCAATGACAACCTGATTTGTCAGAAAGACTGTCCCCTTTAGAGGACATAATATTTCACTGTTAGCAATCCCCATTGGTAAAACGAGTCTAACCTGTTCAGTCCCTTTTCCTTCTCCCCCACTCAGGGTGAATTTGATGCTTTCCAAGATGAGCTGTAGAAGAAAGGCTGCACAGGGCTGGAAGCCTTTATTTAGTTCCTTGTTTTCATTTATACTCCATTCCATCCCTTCTTTCATACTCCTTCACCACTGCTTGTATGCTTGGGTGAGATGGGAAGGTTACAGAAAGGAAGGAAAAGAAGAGAAGCTTTTTTTCTTAGGAATAAGCCAAAGAAGTTTATAGCCTTCTATAATACCACACAATTAAGCAGATCATTTTCAAATATAGCTGTGGGATTTTGTTGATGATCTACTTTTGTTTGTAAGGAAGTTTTCAGCTAGGAAGAAACTAGATGTCTAGAAAGAAAAAAATTAAAACTGAGCATTACACAAAAAAAGACCTTTCCAATGTCAAATTAAGTCAATACATAGATTCCCACTGACTTTAATGGGCTTTGAATCAGTCCCAAAGTGATCTCAAATCTCCAAAGTAAACAAACTTTTAAAAAACAGTGTTTACTACTCAATTTTCTGGGATAGTGATTTAAGTTGTCTATAAAATACAGCCTTTTTCAGAATTCTCAGTCTCAGTGAAAACCTGTTGGGAAAAGATCATTGAACCCAGGATGTTTAGACATAAATAGTTTAGATACATGAACCGGCATTTTTTGACAAAACATTGCTAAACTGGAACATTTCTGATCAGTTCTACTACTGATAAAATTAGCAGATGGCAAACAGATTGGCAGAGTAATAATTAATGACAGAATGTTCTGGACCAATTCAGAAGCTGGGCCAATTTAAATAAAATATTTGAACAAAATATTCAATACAGCCAAACATAAAGCTATGCATTGAAGAACAAGGAGTGAAGAACTTGCCTTCATTATCCTGGAAAGCAGTGAGTCCAATAAGATCATTTGTCCCGATGGAAAACCACCAGAGTATAAACTTCCACATGGCTAAGGTGACCACTACATTTCTACAGCATGAGGTACTTCTACTTCTGTATGCAGCTCCGGTGACTCAATGTAGAGATTAAAGGAGTTGGGTTTTGCTGGCTATCAGTAAGATGAGAAGTTAACTTGATTACAGTGCAAAATTGGGGAAGAAATGTCAAATAATAATTACCAGGGAAAGCTGGCTTATTATCTATAAGAACAGGCTTGTGGATGGAGTCAGACAAGTCCAGCTGAGAAACAGGGGGGACACATGTTTACAACGAGGTAATAAATGAATGGAAAGTAACACCAACAAAGGTGGCAGATTTTCCATCTCTCAATAGCTTCACAGCACAAAACTGTAAGTTGTACTTTAACTGAAGACTCATCCTTTAGCTTGGCATCAGGATAACCAGAGAAAGTCAAATAGCCTGCTACATAAAGTTAAGTGGGATAAATCCATCTTGCCTTATTTATGATATCTTTGAAGTAAGAAGTGACAGTTGTAAATAAAAAATAGCTAGATAGAGCTTTGTCCCTATGGTTAAAATAGTTCAAAAGCCATTATGGAAAAGTTTCTGTTGAACTATGAAAACATATGATCCATTCTACTTTGGGTACTACAGTAATGAAAAGGACTTGCTTCCATTGACTCTAACGCAGCATCTACCATTGACTTTGTTGTGTGTAGTAATAACCCCTTAATCACTACCAGCATAGAACTCCAAGTCTGATTTTCTCCATACAGCTTTCCTTCAGTCAATTACTAGCAGCTGGATCCTGGCTTTTTAATTAGGCTGATGCTAACAACTACCTGAATGAATGCACTGAAATCTAGCACTGCCCAACTGATGAGACAGAGACAAAGTGGCCGTTCTCTTTATGAGGTGTGATTTGCTTGACATGTCTGCATGACTGGGTCTGATGTTCACAGCTGATCTTCCAGGGTGCTGCATAATCGGGATTTTAAATTATTTTAAATTATTAGAATACCCCTGAGAGACCTCAAGCCATCCATCTAGCCAAATGCAGATTTCTCCAGAAGAGTCCTGTCAAAACGGCATCCTCATCATGCACAGAAAATACACTACACCCATACATTTTAAAGTCCTAATTGTAATAATGACTCTGGCACCAAACCTTTCTGGAGGATTGATGGCTAACTGAGGCTAATGGCTCTCAGCTGAATTTCAGGCCACAGCTCCTCCCAGACAGTCATTAATCTTCAGGAAATGTCCTGTGCTTCCATCAGGAGTGTTTAAATGTCTCTGTATTTTTAACAAGATTATCCATAGCATGTTTCTGAAATCAGCTGGATAGAAAAGTGATGTTTTCTGGCCAACCTTAAATGTTGTCATTAATTCATTTTCACAAGGCTGTTTTCTTAGGGCCCTGCCCCATGGTCCTTCCCATCACCAAAATTCTCAGTGACCTGACTGAAGATTGGCCTTTACCTAAAGTTTAAATATCAAACTTGATAAAAATATAAAGCAGGATTTTCAGATTTACTCAGTATTGCCCCAGCCTAACTCTCACGGAGGTCACTGGGTCTGTCTAAATTATAATTTAGTTTAGTTCCCCAGTTTACTCCTTGATCCATGTCTCCTGCAGACCCATATTGTGTTGTTAATTTGCTCACAGGTTCTCCTCTGAAGTGAATCAGTCATCCTGGGGAAACAAAACCTCATACAGTTGTTGGGACAGTTAGCCTTGGGAACCTCTCCCAAAAGGGCATGTGGAGGAAGCCACGTTAGGTTTGGCTCTGTCCATCTTGCATGGTCCTCTAACATGTTCTACCAGGCTCTGCATCCTCAAACACGCCCTTGCCCCATAGCTCAGTTCACGCAGTTCACACTTTCCATTTCATGCTAGGAAAACACAGTTCTGTCAGACTGTAACACAGTCCTCACTATTCCTGACACTGCGAACTGAACTGAGAACCATACACAAAAAGCTTGTTATGATTTGAGGTCACAGGGGAATCACATGGGGCCCAGCAGAGGTCCAGGACCATGTACTACATAGCGTTGATGCAGACAATCTGAGCTAACTCTGAGCAACATAGACACAAACCACCCCTCACCACTTGGACTGGGGGCCAGGAATTAGTCCCAGTATTGAACGCACTTCGCAGTGCAGCCAAGAATAACATTTCCTGGGAATAAAGTGAGACCATTGCTGAACTGTTTGGAAAAATTGTCCTATCATCATTTTCACCATAAATCATTGACTGTCACACCAAACCTTCAACAATCAGAGTTATGCAGGGCTCTTCCTGGAGTGATTCTTTTAAAGACAGTTCAGAAAAGCCATGAGATTTTTTCTTCATTCTGGTATCATGGCTGCACTGCACAAATACCCTCAAAAGCCAAGGTTGTGCCTTATTTGTCATGGCCTTCAGGAGCACTTAGGTAAGGGATTTAAGGGGTCCAAAAGCCCATAAAACAGTAAATTTTCAAACTGAATTGTTCCTGACAAGCAGGTTTGAACATTTAAAAGAATCAGACACAACAATAATCTAGGAGAGGCTCTCAAATAAAAATAAATGTGATCAAATGCAAATGTTAGACATTTGCTGAGAGTTTCCAAAATAGCATTTGTTTACACAGCTTTTCAAGAAAAGGGATTTGATAACAGTGGAACGTTGACTAACCTTTCCAAATACTTATGCTGGCTTGGTTGTTGGCCTTTGTTGCAAGGCTCTATACTATGAAAATGTATAAAGGATTTACTTAAATAAGGACAGATACTAGTCTTATGTATACTGAAATGTGGCAGAAATAAGCATCATGCTTGAGTTTATAAATGCACTTTTGAGCCCAGATACCATCCTACTGCCTACCAATTCCCACCAAAAATATGACACCTGCAAAGAGCAATAGACTCCCATCAGTTGCACTAGCACAGAATTCCCCTTAGTAGAAATATTATGAAAGCATATGGCAGACCTGAGCAACTCTCTGAAACCAGATCCCAGGAAACCTGATAGTGTATTTTCTTACCCATATATTAGTTCACTCTTCAAAAGTTAAAGGCCAAGAGCAATCTCAGAGGCCAATTCTTACTCAAAAATCAATGAGTGCTGTTAAAGCTACATAGGGTCACCCTGCTATGAGGGAATTTTGTGATGAAAAATAAGTAAATAAATACCCTCCTTTCACTGTGTGATAAATCTAAAACCTTCTCAGATGATGTTATTCACAGAACCGCTATGTAGAAAGGAGAAGGCACATGAATACTGTTCTGGGTAGCCCAGCAGTGACGATTCTTTATTGATCCACATGGTAACCAGCTTTGAGGTCCTGCTCTCAGTGTCCCTGTGAGTGGAGACACATTGCGCTCAGGCTTCTCAGGTGAGTGCTGCAATCACAGTGCAGATGGTTCTCAGAGTCGAGGAGGGTTTCAGCAGAATTTCTAACCTTGGTTCCTCTCACTGTCCCCATGGAAAGATTTGGTTTTGGCAAACCAGCATTTTCCAACACAAAACGTTTTACTGAACAATTCCCACTTAGCTCTACTAAATTACTAATTTGCCTCTGTGAAACACTGGAACATGGGAAAAAGAATATTCCCATTGGTGATAAGGCTTTAAAATATAAATGAGGAGATTTTTCTTCGGTTGTTAATGCATGATTCCTTACACAGTTAATGTGAAGGACAGAATATGCTGGGATATGCCTTTAACTCTCAAACATCCAAACTATATTGTTTCAGCTAAGGAAAACTACTTGCAGGTATCTTTATTTTTTCAACATTTCTTAATACTTTGTCCAAAATTATAGGTGGGTTATGGACACTTAACCATTTGGTTCTTAGCTCAAAACACACTGAAGGAAAGATGAATTCGTTAAACTACAGAATGGCCAATTTTAAGGGGATTACCCCTATCAGAAAGAGTAATCCATGGTTTACAACAGCAATATTATTTTTTAAAGCTGGTGGATGGAGCAGCTGCTTTGTAAAGTTATTAATTTCCTGTAAAGAATACTGAATGCTTAGCAATCAGAACACAAGGCAGGATGTAATTATGCAATCATGTATGTGCATCTTTCATACATTAATTCTGCATGGAACTCCCGTTCCTTTTAAAATGATCAGTATTGGTTCTACTATCTGGACACAAAACAACATCCACAGGCACAAAAATGAACTCTGTGTTAGAAAGGGGTAGGCCACAATAACAGCTGATTTTAAGAACAGGCATTTGCAGAACTTCAAGCAGGCTGATTCTCAGAGTGGTCATGACTACAGCTGGCAGCCACCCCACCTGAGTGTGCAATTCTTCTCCCATGGGCAAAGATGTAGGTTTTTGAACAGGAGACCTCTGAATGTTTCAGGAAGTCAAGTTGTTCTCACATGTGGCTCAAATGCAGACTCAGTCCTTGCTCTTCTCTCAGACCCTGGACTGACTGCGCTCACTTATGCCTGCAAGCTCTCATTTACTGCCTTTACATACCATCCATGCTGGCATGGTTTTGTTTTTGGAGCTCATATGTGTGCAGGGGTTACTGTATACCTGGGTTTCCCTTGAGGCACCTAATTTTTTCTGTTCAAAAAATTCATCTGAGAGATATTTCAAGCTTCTGAGACTTGCCAGAACCTGCCTGCCAGACAAATCTCCTATGCTGGTGGAATTCAACCCCAGATCACATGCAAGACATTCAGATGTGTGCACCTCTTGGTGCGTGTGTAGTAAACCCAATACATTCCCAATACATCAGATTTTCTGCATATCCACACACTGTCTGGGCAGCACATGGGCATTATTTCTGGCCAGGAAATCCTGGAGAGAAATTTGGTAACCCTGCCTACCTACACCGTGAACCAGAGCTAATTTTTTCCCCGTGGCCTTTAGTGAACATAACCATGTCCTTTATCCAAAATAGTTTCCATGTTTCATTCATAACAAAATCTTAAACAGTCTTTACCATCAAGAGCATTCTTTGTCTCTCTCATATTGTAGTTCTTTATAGAGCAGTGGGTGAATATTTTTGGACATATATGTGTGTTTAAATTGTACGTCTCATTCTTTCTCATCCTTTTGCTAGAAGATTGTTGGCAGCTGCCTACATCCACAATGAGTGTAACAGACATGAGGAAGGAAATGAAAGTCTCCAATTTATTTGGAATTGAGGAGAGAAAACTTTCCCACATTTTCTGCTGAGATCTGCCCTTCAACCTGGTGATAAATAAACAGTTATAGCAAAGTCACCTCACCTTGCTTTACCTTTCCACCTGTTAATGATCATTGCTCTCCTTTTCTTCCAAGCAGTGCATTTGGAGGAAACTGGAGACAGGTGGTAGGAGAAAATAATGGAAACTAACTTAGTAATTCTAAGACCAAAAGACACAAAGTCCTAAAACCTCCTTATTTCCAGTGCTGCTTGGGACAGGTGTGTTCTTTCCTGTAGAGCAGGAGCAATAAGCGTGAATGAGAGCCCATCAGGGCAAAATGGCAGATGGAAGGAAGGGACTTAGAGGTAGAAGTGGGAAGTGTTGTGTTCACATGCAAGAGCCTTGAGGTCTTTGTTCAGAACAGAACTTAACATTCTAGGGAAGCTTGAATACTGTTTAAGGCATGAAGGGATTTATAGGTTGTTTCATGTATTTTTTCCTGATTGCAGTGTCCTCTTAGGCTAAGGAGCATATGTAGGTTAGCTTGCCAACAAGTCTTTATGGTTTGTATGGGATGGACTTCCATTTAAACAGAGAAAAAAAGTGTTAATTGAAGCTGTATTTCTGTTGAAAATTATGGTTTTGAATAAGGCAATCAGCTAGAGCAAGCACTCACTCTCTAGCCCAATTTAGCCCATTAAACCACAAACCCTGAGCAGCTTGGGCCAGATTCCCCAGTGTGTTCCAACTCCTGTGAGTTACTGGAACCATTCAAAGGAGCTGGACTTCAGCCAGATGTGTCCAGCTGAGAGCTCCTCACAGTGTGGGAGCCCTCAGTGTGCACAAAGGCAGCACAGATGGTTCCTTGGTTCCTGCGCTGCCACCCCCTGCTCCTACCTCGTTTGGCCCTGGCACGGGGACAATGTCACAGGGAGGGAGGGAACACTGCTGGCTGTGCTCATCTGACATGCAGGCCTGCAAGAATTGAAAATAGCAGGAGGAAACCAGAGCAACACACGAGCCCCAGTACAAAACCAAATAGTAGGGAGCTCTGCTTGACAACCCCTTGGCAGCCTTCATTCACCAAAGTCATGCTAAGCAGAAGCACAGGAAAACAGAGCCCTAATACTTTAGGCCACATTACTCCAGTCACCAAGGAAACTCAAATGTTGTGTTCTTTTATGGGTTTTTATCTTAGTTCCTAAAACCACATTGCAATAAATTAACTTCAGAGACAAATCCAAAGCTGGCTGTAGAAGAAACAAGGTGGGCAAAATTCAGCTTATAGGCTGAGACACCTCAGTGTAAGCATCTCCATGGACATTTTGTTGACACCGTCAAAGGAGGCTAGAGAGCTATTCATTTCATCCTGAAGCAGACATGAAGGATGTGATTCAGTTGTCCAAACACAGACATATGGGGTAATTTTAGGTGCCCTAGCACATCTCTTTGGCCTCCAGACACTATGCCAGAAAGGTATTAGTCAGCTGCAGGGACCGTGTCTGTGTACTAATTTGTGCTAATGTATTAGATGCCGTGAGACATTTTAATGGCACTGGATGCCTAAGAGTGGGCAAATTACTCCAGTCCTCGGTGGCTGGTCAGACAACTTATCCTCTTACCTCCTCTGACTATATTAACTCTGTTGGCTCCTGACTAAAGTCCTAGCTTATATACCAAGCATGTCCACAGATGTCTACAAGTAGACACTTGAGTTTAAGGGAAAGGTTCGGTTCCTTACACATAGGTGACTGCTACCATTTCATCTGCCCTAACATTTTCCACTGGCTTCCAGCTGCAGCTCCTGGAGATTGTAGGTCCCCTGTATGTCCTGTGACGTATCTGCCAGCCCTCTAAGAATTTCTTGGATTTCCTAAAACATCTCAAATGGCACTTGGCACTTACATTTATGCAACTGAACTGATCCATAGGGCTCTTTAACTGGGACTGAACCCCAGTGATGAATTTAAGTGTCTCAAACTGAGTCTTGCCTGAGATGACCAAATGTTTTTTTCCTGTATTTTAATGGGATGACACCAGAGAAGACATTGAGCATTGCTTATTCCCAAGTATTTTTGAATGTCCTTGGGTTTCCTAGAGAACATCTGAAACTGCCTGTTGACATATTTCAGCAGCTTCTGATGGCAATAAGACAGTTGCCACTGTGACACAGTCACTCCAAAGCACTTGATGTCAGGCCAAAGACCACTGTGACTACATCTGCAGTAACACCACTCATTTTTCAGGATAAACTATTTTGTGTTACAGGAGGTGTTGAAATACTGCAAAAACTCACAGAATAGGCTCTGCATGAAAGAACTGAATGTGTCCTCAGTGGTTCAGGATTGAAATGGTGAATTGCAAGACCAAAAAACCTTTCTTATGAGGAAGAAGGTTGGGATGGAGAATCCTTATTTCATTCATGTCAACTGAATGAAACAAATAGGAGCATCTTCCCTTGACACCTCTGTTTCCAATTTCTCCTTGAAAAACAGAATATTCCCCCCCAACCCAAATTAATAGGACTAATAAACATTCTATAACACCACACCCATAGCTATCATTGCAAAAATTCCTGGATCAGAGGGACACTTCTAAAATGAGAAAGGAATTTATTGTGGTCATGGCAGTAAAACATCTCTGCTAATCTAACTTGTCAGCCTCCTAGGGCTGCAACACTCAAGTCCACTTAAATTAAAAGATACATGAAAAGTCTTTACATGTAAAATGAGATTAGAAATGTGAAAGAATATTCAGCATAACAAGTAGAGTAAGTGAAGGAGAGATTTGAAGGGGAAAAGTTTTTGATGGGAAAAATTATTGCTAAAATGCAAAGGAATATCTTGGAAGTATTGCTTTTCCTCCCATTAATGCCTTAAGGAATGTTGCTGCTGACCTTTCAGAGGATTTCTCTTTAATGCTGTATTAATTATTTTTTTTTCCTAAAAATGGAGCTATTCAAGAATTCTTTTCAAGTTTAAGAATCAAACTTTGCTTGCAATTTAAGCAAAATCAGATTTGCCCATGCCAGTTTTTATGTCTTTTTGCGCCTCTGAAAAGAAGCTACTGGGACTGCAGCAGGAACCTTCAATCCTTTTAGAAACATGAACCTCTTCAAAGAGGACATTCATTTCTCAGAGATGGGAAATGTGGCAGACTGTGTGGATCTGACCCACCAGGTTGAAGGGAGGCACAGGCCATGCCATGTGTGTGATTTTTCAGATGCCCGCTCTCAAGACTGTGTGCATATTTGTTTACAGAGGGCTCCACAGTGCCTATATTCCCAGTGCTGTGAAACACTAGTGTTTAAATCATATAGTTTCATACATTGTCTGAAGACAGGACTGTCATGACCAAAAAAAAAAAAAAAAAAAATCCAGAAGGATAATAATATTTTCTTAGCTTACACCTGCAGTGATCATCTGTGACCTGGCCCCTTCACCAGGGCGTCCCCGCACCCTGCCCACAGCCCAGGACCCCATTTCATCCTCCCTGGGGTCATCAGCCCCTGCCCCAGCGATGCTGCCGCACCACCGGTCTCCAGCTCCCACCAGCCCTGGTGCCCCCGGCTGCCCTGCTCCTGGGTGGGGGTGGGATGGGACAGGCTGCCAGGTCCTGCCCTGCCACCCCAGGGACCCCCCACCGCTCCCGGCCCCCACCGCAGGGAGCCCCCATCCCTGCTGTGCCCTCACACACAGGTGTACAACTGGAGCCACAAGCCAGACCAAATCACACAACCAGAGTTTTCAAAAAAACCCTGGCATCTGCGATACCTGGTGTTGTCCTGAGAGTTAGTAATTTCCTGTGTTCAGTATTAATGGGAATGGCTCCTTAATCCTTCAAAGCGTTAAATGTACCAAATATTTTGACTGCGGCAAGTATTACTATTAATAAATGGCAGGGAACAGTGGGTTTCCTGTGTACATATGCCCCTCTGATGAGGTACACATAACATGTGGCTCCTAATACCAAAGATGGTGTAATCCTTCACTTGTCAGCACTGCACTAAAGGTCAGTCTGGTTTTTCTCACTTTACAAACTTCCATCTGTCAAGGGATGCTTAATTCACAGCTTATTCTCACATCTACCCCAAGGCTGTCTAAATTTAAAAACAGCCGTTTGTTTATCATGTTCTGTTTAAAAAAGGAGACTTTTTTCAAGCCATTGGTTTGTCATGAGAAAAGACTTAGAGAAATCTTTTAACATAAAATCTAAAAGGGTGACTAGAGTCTTTCTTGCAATTATAAAAGCTGGTGCTTCCATAAACTGAACTAAGCATCTCTGTATTTAGATAACATAGGACATCACTGATGCTCTCCATGAAATGATGCCTTGCTCCCCACCTAGTTCTTTATTATCTAGTAGGGTAAAGGTGCATTAAGGCAGTTCAACCCAATCAACAGGCAACAGAATTGGGCCGTATGAAACATTAAATATACATATATATAGATACAGACAAATACGCGTTTTAATAAAAATGTCATTGCCAATGAAATAAAAAATGGCACATGTTTAACAAAGCACTCAAGCATGGGCATAAATTTTGAACACACAAGAAGCTGACAATGGCTTACAGTTGACCTCTTGCTCCAGTGCCTTGCTGAACTTTGTAGTCTCCCTTACAAGGCACGTTCACTTACGTTAGCAATTTGTGTTTAAATGTGGAGTTATCAGATATGTATGAAATAAATCTTGTTGTAATGACAATGGTAAGTGGATTACCTATACTCAAAGTGGCTAAGGCAAAGGGAAATGTTTAAACCACCATCACCCCTTTTTAATTTGAAGGAACTGGGTGTGAGAAGGAAGCTGTTTGTTCATGGTGGTACTTGCTATATGAAACTTCCTAATGAGTTTAGCTTCAGAACAAATGCAGCAGTGACTTTTCGGTTAGCTGATGTCAGACACATCTCTCTTTTTACATAGTCCAGTGTGCAGCTCTCAAATAGAACATGTATGGTTTGGGATTTTTTTCTTTTTATTTCAGGAGAAAAAAGGTATAAGAGGACCTAAATAAGATTCAAAGGCTGTGGCTGTGAAGTAAACAGTGTGAGGTGGTGGGCAGGGTGTTGCATCTTTATCACTAATGTTGCTTAATCCTTAGAATAGTCAATGGCACAGTTTAAGCACAGTTTAGGCACAAGCCAATGAGGACCATCCCAAATAATTCCTGGGCACATCTTGAGGGTTTGGACAAACCAGAGACCATTCCTAATAGCCATTGTGGGTGTAACCTTGCTTTGAAGGCTACAAGAGTTTAACATTCCGGGGTGTCCCAGACATGCCCATTGCCATCCAGGTCAGAGCACACTTTTCAGGTTACAAGGGTAAGTGTATCCTAGGTGTCCTTGAAGGAATGAAGTGATAGTAAGGTGCTATATAACCAAGAAGCCTTCAAGATATGCATATCTTATTGCCATGCAATAAAACAGTGTTAGATGCACTGACTCCCAGTCTTCGTCTCCTCAAAATATGAGCACGTGTAAGAGCTTTGTGGTCTCAGAAGAGAACAGACTTGAGTGATTTAGGACTTCCTGAAAATTCCCAGGTACATGGGCTGTACTGAAAGGGTACACTGGCAGCTCTTACTTATCAAGCTAAAAGAGCCTCTGTATCATTGCAATGGCCTAAGCCACCCATTAGCCACAATCACTTTTTCTAAAGTAGATTTTCAAAAGTAAGGGGAAATCTGTAGAAGTTGTTGTTTTCTTTGTGGTTTAATTCTCTTTTCCTGAAGTTATATGGGGCCTGAAGACATGACTTTGTCCACACTCTAGTCCTTGATGGTCACTGTATGCACAATGCGTCCTGCAGCAAAGCTAAAGCACCAAAAAGCACTAAAGTACAGGGTATTAAAAAAAGTTTTCTGCAAAATTCCCTCAAGCAAATTAGCTGGTATAAGTTAGCAAAGCTCCATGAAAATTATCAAAGTCTACATCAGATATTGCTTGCTGAAATCATGTATATAGTTTTTTATATATGGTCTTTCCTCTAGCTTCTGAGGTAAAATATTCATTACTTCTCAAGTGAGCTGACCAGGGGGTCTCACCTGGGCACTGGAAGATACCAAGACAAAAGCCAGACTCTAACAGCTCAGGACAGTAGAAAAGCTGCAACACTTCTCGTGGTTGAAACACCACAGCAGCTATGCTGCCTAAACTGTTCTCCGCATGCTCGACCTCATACGTACAGTAGGTACCTTGAATACTGCAGCGTAAATAGGAGCAGGGTTGCCAGCGTGGAAATGGGGCAGAGTTGCTTTTGCAAAAGTTCATCTGAATCCTTCCTCTCTTTGCTATTTATCGTGTTCTAATCTCTATCATGTCCTCACAGACACCCACAGTTATGTGCAAAACAACACCCTGTACAGCAGCAGGCCCTCTGTTATATTACTGAACTGTCAAGAAAAACCTTGCGCTTCTACTTTTTATAGTCACTGTGACTTGACCCAGCTGAGAAGAAAGGAAAACACAGTGACAGTGCCAAGAAATATACTGAGTTGCAGTCATCATCAGAGGCTTCCATTAATCATGGGCAGAACTACAGCAAAATAAGGAACATCTTTTTTAGGTTCTCTTTGTTTAAGCCTCCTAGGAGATTTATACAGCTCTGATGTATATCATGAACCTAGAGGATGTATTTTTAAGGGCTTACTTACCCCATCTGAAATTGAGCAAACATGTGAAAATAAATAAAATAAAGCTGGCCTATGTTAGGGCAAATGCTACAATAGTGTAAACTGCATGCTAAAGAGTTTTCTTTTTAAAATAAAAGCCAACCCCCTTCTTTCTTTCCATTGTTTGCAGTATCTTCTAAAGTTAGAAACAAAATACTCTCTCTGCTGACTTCATCCTTCTCACTTGGCAGATGCTGGTATTTCTGTCTTCTCATTGGAGCGCTACCAAATAAGCCCATTTCACGTTTCTTTGCTTTTGCACTGGGATCATTAGCAGTAAAGCCGTCTGTGTTCCTGCACTCATGTAGTAATGCCATTCTCCAGCAAAAGGACTTGAGTTCTTTCTGCTGGGCTACATTGCTATGGAAGGATGAATCTGTATCTGCTAACATGCTGCGCACCTCATGCCTGCTCAGCTCTTTGGGAGGCAGCTTACAGGCTGCCACTCCAGAGTCTTCCTCGCAACGTAGTGGTCCCCAGGTGTCCTCACGTACTTTGGGTGCTGCATGCTCCGCTTCTGCCTCAGCCCATATTTGCTCATTTTCTGCACCAAAAAGTCTGGTCTGGAAGATTGTCCTGAGACTATTTCTATGTAAACGTATCCACAAGCATGGTATTGCCAGCCCTGAAAATTAAGATGGCACTAAAGGAAACTTATTGCAGCTGAATGTGTGAGCTAGTATTTTAGCTTTTTAAAGGTTAAATTCAGTTCTATGGAGATAATAAGCACAAGGGTTATATCATGTCTATCTACTTCATACACTCAAAAATGCTGGTGAAATTTGCTGTGGAAACATTTTGTCCCTGTGTGTTGCAAAGGGGTACAATATTAAAAGAAGCTGATCTTCACCGTGAGTCTCTAAATTCGATCTCAGTGTAATTTCTTTAAAAATAGTAATATTATGCATTCTTCTTTATGTATAATCTTGCAAAACAGGGAACGGAGCTGATTTTTTCTTCTTCTTCTTCTTAGGAATAGTGATTGGTCAAACCTGGAATTTCACAAGAAGATGCTTATTATTTCCAAGTAATTTTCACTGGCAGGCTGTACCATGTCAAGGGTGAATTGTGTGTTCAAATCCAGTGTGAGGTCTATCAGATCTATTCTGTAAAAGCCACTGGCTCTGTTCAGTACAGGAATTTTTTCTTTAATTCTAGCTAAATACCTGAATCGCAATGCTGTCAATAATTCTAGTGGCCCATTCTCATTTGGAAAACAAAAAAAAAAAAGAAAAGAAAAGAAAAAATTTTCATGCCTCGGTTTCCTTCTGCATCAGAATAAAAATGAATGTGAAAACCTTGAAATTTTTTTCCTGAAATAACATTCTTGTTTTCTGGCCAGCTCTGTTTTTAAAAGCCAACTTTATAAAACAAACAAAAATCTTCATTGCTGCCTAAAGTTGCACAGCAAGCAAGACTTATCTTTTGGAAACACTTTACAGAAAGGTGTTGTATTATGCAGCTTAGCAATGCTGTTGAAAAAAATCTAAGCCCTCCTTTTGGATGAGATTGCCCAATGCTTCAAAACATTACATTGTAAGCTGACACCAGCCTCAAAAAAGCTGTTGTTTTGGTTTTTTTCAATTTACAAGTGTCTAAAAAACCCCAGCCTCCACAAAAGTCTCTACAACCAAGCAATTTAATACTAGCTACATACCCGAATATTGCAGTGACACAACCCAGTGTTATACAGATGTTAAGATCCCACACTTACGTATTAGCAGGGACAAAATTTGAGCACTGGCAATTTGTACTGCTCTGCTTGAACAAAAGTCATCTTCCAAGGCCCTGAACAGACACAAGACTATGAAGCTGGTTCTACACACAGATTGAGGAAAAGTGAGTTTGGATCACTGTGAAGTCATTACTTATGTTTTTCAAGGGATGAAGAATTATTGGACTGTTAAATAACACATTTCTACATGAAAAAGATGAATATGAATCTCTCTCTCTCTTTCAAGTTAGTTGCCTGTCCCCTCTTCTTCCAAGGCATTGATGTTCTGAAAGAGCTTTTTTATAGGAAAATTAGGAAATGGGTCAAAGTCTGTTTTCCTGAGGCAGCAGGGACTGTATTGGACTTTTGTTTGCTTGTTTGTTTTTGCCCCAGCCTTTTGTCTCTGGTTAAGAAACTAATTCAGCTAATAAAAAGAAATGTATTCTTTACATGTATCTTTATGTACTCAATGAAATAAGAAATAGAATGAAAAAAACTATTTTAAGTCACATCAAGTAGCAAAATATTTATTTACTTTGTATTATATAAATGCTATGCACTGGTTTAGATGTTAGGCAACCCAATACCACTGCTCAGAAGTTGTCATAAGCAGTACTTTTCCCATTTTGTGTTTGGGAAAATAGACTTATATTCAGTCACTTGCCCAGGGCAACACAAATGTTCAGAAACCACCTGCAAAGAATAAGCAGAATAAACCAGAATTACAGAAAGGAGTCCCTGGCTTCCAGCCAAGAAGGCTGTGAAAGCAGCAATGTATTTTTTATTTAATCTAAATTTCTGTTCAAAAGAAAACTTAGATTCCCCAATGGAGGAAGAAAACTCTGGTTTTAGACTCATGAAACCTGAGTCCATCCCTCATTTTGCACCAAATGAATGTAGACAAGCTCCTTTTGTGGGAGCAAGATCTGAATGGTGTGAATGAAATGCAATTTACAGCTTGGGATCTGCTCTTTATTAATCATTTGTTTGAATCTTAGGAGCACTCAAGGGCCCTACTGAGGATCATGCCCTGCTATGAAGGCTCAGCGCAGAATGCATCACCCAAGACAACCCAGGTCCTGAAGAGAGCTTGAAAAAGAAACTGCCAAAGGGAGCAAGAGCAGGACATGTGGTCGGGGTCTTGAGAGGCTAAGTATTTGCCAGTTACAATTTTGTCTAGTTTCTCAGTAAAAACTGGGGGCTGTGTTTTTTCATGTATTTCCTACAATATATCTGCCTAAGTGGATTCTGTGGGGGAGAGCTTCTTGGTAATTAAAGCTCAAAGACTGCCTTTTTTGTTGTTTTTGAGAAAGAAAGAAAACTCCACATGACCTCCAATTAGGTTCGAGCAAAACTGAAACAGGTTTCAGAACTGAAATGCAGTCCCAAAGTGATTTACATCTGCTCAGTGGGAACCAAAGGAGGAAGGAAATACTAGCAGTACCATCTTCCAAGACATGTCTGGTCCTGTTAATATTTGTTGAGTTGTGGTATAGTTAAAAAGTTCCAATACTGTGAAAAATGATGTGGCAGAATATGTTAGCAATTAACAGCATATACCACAGCAATGGAAAGCTCTTAGTGCTTCGTACTATCCACATTGAGATGTGGTCAAAGGATAGAAACTAGGTTTCATTTTGGCTGTAAGGCAGAACACAAGTAATCTAAAATGAAAGGAAAGAAAGATGGTTTACAATAGCTAATCCCTGTGGAGGACCTGATTTCTGAATGGATATTTGTTTAGAAGTTAAACATTAACACAAAGTCACAGTGACTAATTTTTATTGATCTTAATAAAAGAGAAAGAGACACTAGCCTATTGGAAGTATCTGTAACTGTGTGCATTTTTAAGTCCAAGTGTTCAATGAACATGAGTCAACCTCTCAGACATCATGCAATTAGCTTTAAAAGTGTGAGATAGCAAGAAAATAATGAATGCTTTTTGCCTCATTACTCATATTTTTTATTTCCTCTCATACAATAGGGAGGACAGTCACTGCTTTTTAACGGAAGCTAAAGCAGAGCAACATGTCTCCACAAACTGAAAACTGAAGCAAAGACCATCTATCCCACACAAAATGTGCAATAGTTACAGAGCTCTGCAAATTAAGTCAGTAAGCATAAGAATATCTTATGGGGTCTTAGAAGAGTCAGGCTGCAAGAAACTTAAGGTGAAACTCGCTGACGATGCAAAGGACTGGATGCACTGATGCAGAAGGGTTTCATAGTCTATGCTTATATGAAGACAAACATCACTAATCGCAAAAACTCTCTCTGGTGTATTCAGTGGCTCACTTCAGGTTTTAGCATTGCTGCTACATAAGAACATCATGTTATCTCAGCTAAGTATACATCTACATCCTTCTAACTTGTTGCTGCTTTTTTCAGACCCCTCCCCTCTACCTCTCAGCACTGTATTTCTCATTTTCCAGAACTTGTCTTTGAAAAAAGGAAATCTTCCCACGCAAAGAAGACTGAAAATCTCAAGAAGTGCATCCACAGATCTTTACTAGAAAGGCAATTGCTAGAAACACGACATGATGTCAGAAACCCCACCTAACTTGAAGGAGTTATAAGTGTAGATGTTTTCTAAACTGCTCTTACAGAACCTGGACAGAAGTAGATCTGGGATTTTCAACATCTACCTGAAGCTGGAAGACTAGTGTCCTCAGTTGACAAACTCAGACATCTACACATAGAAAGATGAATGCATATGTTTCAAAGCTATGTGCACAGCTTTCATGGTATAGATGACTAAAGCAATATCCCCTAGAATAAATTATCAGTATGTTCCTTATGCCCTAAGTTTTATCAACAAGTAGAACCTCATCAGAGCAACATATATGTATCTATGTCTTGAATGTTGTGTATGTTCAGAGTACACAGGCATTTAGACATGCTGCCTTTGTTCACCCATATCTTATTTCCTCTCAGTTCCTGTGTGGGGTTTGTTGCACGCTACGTTTGTTGAAAGAGAAGGACATGAAGAAAACCTAACACGGAGTCTGAGTGGGAAATTTGAGTGAAGCCCTAATGTTGAGGCACTACAGGAAGAGAAATATGTATAAACTATTCTTTTATCTGCATAGCTGTACCCACACTAGGGGTTTCGCTAATATAAATTCTGTTAGTTTCTATGTCAATATTGTCAAATTGGTACTAGAGTTGGCCAGAAAACAAGAATTTTATTTTGCAAAAAAGTCATGGTTTCAGAAATGGTTTTCAGTCTGCTCTGGGACAATGCTGAGACCATTCCAGAAAAATCTGCAGCAAAAATGCATGTGAAAAAGTCTTTTCCCCTAGTATCTTATAACTCCCCCATGTGCTCACAGGGACTACTGTATTGCAGCTGTACTAGTAAATGAAATTGCCCAGGGACCGCTGTCTGCCCTGAGGCCAGCTCGCGCAGCTTGTGTTGACACAGTTAATTGTTCTTACCCCCCAAAACATGCTGACTGCATCTATACTGGCTTGAACTATCCCCTCAGTTGTGCTGGGACATTTTTGGGAGAGAGGTAGTTAGCCCAGGCCAAACTATTGCCAAGGACCACGCTAACAATTTAACTGTACTGACAATCATCTGCCTGTGCTCAGGTTTGCCCTGGCCCTGTTTCACATACTGAAAAGAAATTGCTCAGGAGACCATACTGAAGTCCTTGCTCTTGTTACTCTATGCCAAAGGACTTTCCCATGCCATTAGCTGGCATTGAGAAGGGATTCTCTGCCTGGTTTTGATAAGAAATTCCAGCATCAGCTTGCAAAACCATCCTGGCAAAAATTTAATGGAAACACATGCACTGGTGTAAAAAGTTCAGATGAATCTGCATTTTTCTTCAAAAATTCATGCTGTTGACAAATTCCACCATGCAATGATTGATTTAAGGCATGCCTTCATTGAAGTATTCAGCTGTACTTCAGACCTTGAATGTTTCTGGCTGGTTTTCCAAGGCCATAGTTGCTAATACAGTTCACTCCATAGCAATTACATTGTGGTTTTACCTACGTAAGAGCTGGATTAAACAATCTTGCAGATATCAAAGGGTATAACTATTCTTTTTTTCTTCTCTTCTTTCCTCATTATCTTCCTGACTGTAGTGGCTTCACTCACTCCTAACACAGTTGATAGATACAGTGTGTTTGGAGACCGTTAGTGCACATATGATTTGTCCTACACTAATTCCTAAGAAATGTACCTCCCTGAGCATTTATCAATGCAAGAACCAAGCATTTGAATAATGATAGAAAAATAAACAAAAGGATTTGGCTGGACTGAAAGTTCATTTGCATTTTATTAAGATTTCCTCAGATATTCTTATTTTGTCACTTGCATGCATCTTCACATTTTTCCTTTTCCCTTCTTGTTTATTAAACAAGTTATTACTTCAGTAAAGAGAAGCATGTCCTCTTAATTCCAGCTCACTTCAGAACCTGCTTTCACACCATGGAAAAATGAATAGGGAAATCTTGAACATGTTTGAAGTGGTTTTAAAATTCTTCCCCTCTTTATAAGACAAGTTATGTTTATCAGTAGCTTTAACTTTAGGGGATCTACAAAGGGACTGGTATGTCAGCAGAAGACTTATAAGTCTCCCTAACGGTATCAAAGACATTAGGGCTCTCTCAATGGTAGGATGCTAGAGTTGCATACTAAAGATAGCAGACACATGCTTCATGGAAGTAGCACTACTGAAATATAAACAAGCCCCCTTCATCCAGACATTTTTGGTTATGTTTACAGATTAAATCTCAGGATGTGTATATTAGATGTTCTTGTTTCAGGATATTAATGGCAAAATGAACCTGTTTTTGATGTTTAAGTCACATTAATGTCTGATGGACTGTTAAAATGTTAAAGGGTACACCAGACATGCTGTAGTATGTGACATATGTTAGTCATACCATACTAGCTAGGAATTTGGATTTGTTTATAATGAACATAAATTGACTGAATTTAACCCCCCTCTACCTCCCCCAACAGTTAAATCACATTAGGTTCCATTTCCTCTGAAAGACAGTCTTGAAAAATTAGATGAAACTTGAAAAGCAGTTGTATTCAGATTTCAACAGTAGTACATAAAAGTAACCTGCTTAGTAATATGATTTTATATGACCTGTGGACAAATAATTGGATATCAGAAGAACATTCAGAGGTAGCTGCTTGCTCTTCGAGCAGTTTGGTGTGACAGTCATCCATACTCTCAAGCCGCCTTCAGAATAGTTGCAATCATTGCAAAAAATCACTTTAATCCTGGACACATTTGTGCTCGGGGTCATTTAATTCACTTTCTATTATAAAAATGCTGAGCATGAACATTGTCAAAACTGAACTCCAGCAAAGGCAGACATACAGGTAGGAAGGCCAAACAAAGCAGGATAATTTAGCTCAGATTTTACAGATTATGTTATTGCATTTCACAAAAACTAAGGTTGCCTCATTATTTTCTTATTCTTCCCACCTGTGTCTATCCCATATTTCTTTCTCTGTACTAGCACTATAAACCCTTTTGGAAAGAGACAGTGGTTTTACTCTTTGCTTCTATGATGGAGTATCAGTGTGTGACCAGATCATTATGACATTGAACAAAAGCTGCAATTTACCTTTTTTTAAACATTGTTAATTCGCACGTGAGTATGTGTGTTGCGGGTGGAGGGAAGGATTGCTTGGTTGTTAAGGAACTTGAGTTTTGCTGATATGGTAGATTCTGGAGTGGTTTGAGTAAAGGAAACCTTAAATAGGTGTCAAAGGCAAGGAGCTGCATATATACCGGGAGCGGCTATCGCAATAGGAACCTTCTTCACTAACCTCAGCCTGCCAGAGGACCTCACAGGGAGGTGCCTGTCTCCCTTCAGAGTCCAGCTGTAGTCAGGGTGACATCTCAGCGTGGGAGTCGATCCCCTCTGTCACCCACACCCAGGAGGAAAGCCTAAGTGGTGACCTGGAGAGCAGCAAAAAGCAAAGATGTTTAAGTGCTAGAGAACAAGTCTGGGCTGAGTTCTAGTCTGCTAGTGAGGAAAGCAGGGGAGACAGTGGCTGAAAAGTGTGGTTGGCTCTACAGCACCACCAGCACTTGAACAAAACACTGTTGAGAAATTCTTTAAAATATTGCCAGTGAATTGAACCCATAGGCTCTGTGAAAATCAGGCAGTGAAAATGCGTTTTCTCTCCATATTCTCTGTCTTCTCTGCTAACACACCCCTCATGCCAGGCAGCACAGCAGAGGTGTCACAGAGAGTGAAGACACTTCTGCTGGCTTTACAACAGCCAGAGAGTCCATCTTCTCAGAGGAAATATTCAGGAGGGCCCTCCAGATGGTACATATCATTTTCCACTGCTATGAAGTGAGCTACGAAGCAGCACAAAATGAACTCAATAAGCTGAGGGATCTGGCTTCTTATAGCAAATTTGTATTTGAAGACACTGTTACACAAACTGATGCTAATAAATAAACATATCAAACTTGATGTCTCTGAATCTATAGCTATGTAGAAATACTTCCTCTCTGGTTTCTTGACCATGCCCTTCACAGAGGCAAATTAGAGCAACCATAAACTTTAACCAGTCAGGCATTTTAATGCTATAAACTAACACAGCTGTATTTTCAGAGATGATAATATTTCATTTTATGTCCTCTAACTACTTTAAATTTTGCAAGGTGACATAAAAAACCCCACCAATTTCTCCTCAGCTTCACTTGAAGAAAAGTGTTTTCGTACAGGGTATTCTTGCAGTTGTGGAAACAGCTTTTAAGTCCTGGCCCAGTAAGTGTGAAGTCCTCTCTGAGGAACAGTGAATCTCTTTTCCTTTCAGCTTTTTAATAAGTTTATGACTGACATACTCTTGGTGGAATATCAACAATAAATCATGTCTATGTAGAAAATAATTTGCAGAGGATTTTCAGATTTGGTCTTAGGCCAGTTAGGCACAACTTCCGAAAATTTTGAAATTATCTGGAAGAGAAAGTTTTAAGAAAAATGTCTCGTACCAACTGAAATGTCTCAGAGAGAAACATTTGATTATGGTTGACTTTTTAATTGTATAAGAACACAAAATGAAACACATCATAAGAACATTAAACATGAAAAATTATTTTGAAAGGAAATATTAGGTGCCCAGTTCCAAAATTATAAAACTGGACATTTTGGCAATGTCAGAATATTCCTATCTGCCACAACTTAATTTCAGCAAATCTAATAGGGCTGTGCAAAGCATTTTGGTTTCAGAACAACTGTATTTTTCAATTCTTCTTCTTTTTTCTGGCCAGCAATAACACAGTAGTTATTCTAAGAACATATGATTAATTCACCTGTACCTGCACATCTTCCTAGTGAAGAGTAAGAGAATATTCTCAAAATTGGTTTCTATTTTGAGAGGCATTGAACAAAGTTTCAATTAAATGCTAAACAGTTCAATTTAGATGCAATTAACATAGTCAAGGAATCAGAAAATGAGTTCTTATAAAGGGGTAAGAATATGACAGATGTAAGAGCTGACTGAACAAGTTCTGGTTTTAGTCTCGGCTTCAAAAAATGGGACCGCTATCACCTTATTTTAGTTATTTAAATAGTATTCCAGGGCTATCTTTGTCCATAGTTAATGTGGGGAGAGAGGCATTTGCAATGGAAGATTCATCCCATCCTGAAATAGGTGCCTAAGGTAGGTGAGGTAAGTTTCCCTCTGTAAATTCATGCAGCCCTGGTGAGGTGTCTGACGAATGCGTCACATTTTGGCTCAGGGTTCCAGTTTTTGCAAACTGCTGATAATACTAGAAAATGAGACCAAAAAAATGGCTTATGAGAAAATGAAAACAACTCACAGTCAGTACTATGGTAGCTCTCGAAATTTCTTAGGACATCACATCACTTATAAAACCTCTGCTCCCAGTGACGTCCCACCCTTCTGACCTTGTGATAAAAGAAAGAAAATGGAAAGAAAGGAGATTTAAAGCGGACCCTCCTCAGAAGGGGTCTCACCCCCCCAGCAGCAGTGGAGGGAGCACTGCTGATGCCCTCAGCCACCAGCCTGGGCTGATGAGTGTGGGGTCGGAGCTCAAGCTGATGGGCCATACCTGCCTCATTGATTTCTCCTCACATAAAATCAGCTCCTAGAGAGGTTGCCTTCTCTTTATACAAGATGAGAAAAGACTTGAAAACAAAGAACTTCTGTTTCCTTTGTTTTAGGCTTTCAGAGGAATTGCAGTGAAAAGAACAGCCATCTTAAGAGCAAATCTTATAACACAACGTGTTTTGCCCCAAAGGAACATCCTAGCCCTTCATTATCTGTTAAGCACAGTCCTTTGACATGTCTAGGACAGGATTGAAGCATAAATGGTTGTCAAATCGCTCTCACAGTCTTACGGTATGCTGTAGGTCTTATGGGAGTAGAGTGGAAAACTTGTCTTTAAATGAATCTGAGTAGAATTTTGAGAGGCTATGTGGATCTCAAATTTGTCTTCAGGGTATACAACAGTTCGTAAGACTGCTACTTTTTTGTGACATAACTTTCATGGGGGTAGAGCCAGAATATTAAGCTCATTACTTCCAGATGGAAAGGTTGGACAAGACAGAAATCCTTGGCATTGGGACCATGGACAGGGTGGTGTGATATGGACATGACATATTGAAGTAATCTAGATAGAAGATACAATGTTAGCCAAGGTTGTCAGTTGGATACTTTTTAAAACATTATATGGTTTGTAACAAGGTATTGTGTATCCTTCGAAACCCTCCAGATTGAAATCCTGGAAAGACTGTGGGGAAAATTGTGATTATTTTGCTTGAGTTACTAGAGTTCATTTTATATATATTAAGAGCTTGGCATCATTTGCCTGCAAGAAATTTTAGGCCAGCAATTTATACCGTACGAGCAATGTACATCATGCTAGCAGCACTTAAATGAGTCCAGGTGCTCATTTGTAACTTGGGATCTTGTGTGTTCTTATTCATGGGTTATACGCCGATAATAGTGCAGTGCCTCAAATGAGAATGCCACTCAGATATGTTTCATGAACCACACATCTGTTTACAAGAGATGTTTTTGCATGAAATCCTTACGACTACACTGAGGGTTTTCCACCAGGGGGCATGTAAAGCCCACAAGATTAATCACTCTTCCACCGTGTTTTCCTTTGGATGTTTTGCCAATGAAGATTGCTTAAAGCCTGCTTAGCAGTCAGAATCCCCATCATACAAATTCAAAATGTGTATTAGCTAAGCAAGAAGTGGGAACAAAGGGGGACACGTTACAAAGACTTGAGAAGAAGTGGGCGCTGGATACAGTCCTTCACATAGTCTTTACTGTCCAAATGAGCTATATATCCACTGCTGAATGCTGTTCCTATGTGAAAAATGCTTGTTCATATGTATGCAACATTTATACTTTCGCTGGTTTCAGAGAACTCTTATCTAAAAGCTTTTCACTAGAGCTGTTGTGTACAGCAGAAGACAGGATTTAACCCTTTTTGCTGAACACACAAAGCAAAAACTTAATGTATTTCAGTACCTCCAGAATGACGGATCAGGTACTCCGCTGATATTTCTTAGGATGTCACTTATAAAACCTCTTCTCGACATGATGTCCCACACTTACCTGGATGCATGAATCAGGCAGAGAAAAGCATTTAGAACAAACCCATATTGTGATCTTTTCCTTTCATGTACAGGCCCAATGAAAAGCACAGAAATCTTTGTGGCAGACTTGGATACATCAGAGACAGCTACGGTCCTAAGAGATTTTTCAAGAACACATTAGAGAGGTATAATACTAATTCCTATGGACTTCCCTGTATTTGATACATCATCTCCAAACTTGTAAAGCTTGGGTCATCTCCAGGCAGTGATAAGATGCCTCAGTACAAGTCAGTGCATCTTTAGCTTTCTTTCTGACCAGTTGTCGTCAGCTGGGTTTAGGCCATTCACTTCTGTTGTCCAAATGTAGTTAAGATAACACGTTATCTTACTGTTATGAATACAGCCTCTCACTCATTTGTCTTTAAAGGAAACCTCTCTCCATTGATGAAACTGGTAACTTAATCACTTTATTTAGGAGGACTGGTTTGGTAGGTTCCTAAAATTAACACTGTGTGGCTTCCATTGTCTGTCCTGTATGCAAAATAAGATAAAACTAGTAGGGAGCTGTTTGCTCTAAAGGGAAGCTTTGAACGAGATACACGTCAGGTATCTCAAGAGAACTGAAAATTTGGGAAAACACAAGGTATATTCTATAAGGTAAACATATCTATCTGTTAATGTCTTTCTCTTCAATGTTTGCAGGGTTTCACTTTTATCCATGTATTTCACTCTTATCCATTTATTAATGTTCTCTGGTTCTACTCTCAGTGTTAAGAAAGAATAATTAGGTGAAATTGCAATGAAAAGCTGTTAATACCTTCCCTATGCATGCTAACCTTTACAGAATAGGTAGGTCTCAGAAACAGATTCAATAGGTCCCTGAGAAGCACAGAGATGCAACACAGTCAGCCTGTTGTGCAACAGCTCCAATTGTCCAGAAGGAATTCCAGGGCTCTGGATTAAAATATTAGTCACAGATAATCTCGTTTGTTTTGTAGTCTTTACTACTCTACTTTTTAAGTACTGAGCACATCAAAACCAAAGGGCAGAAGGGCTCCATTTTTAAAGAAAACATTAATAAACAGACTCATGTAGGGTTGCAGGAAGATCAGAGGACCCTGTGGCAGTAAATAATAGCCCTTCCACTTCAGGAACAATTACCCCTGAAAGCTTTTTGGATGACCTATTTTCTAGAAAGACTGTAATGTGCTGCTTAAAATCTGGCACTCTCTTTTACCTAATTGGCTTCTGCTCACATTAACTGAAATCTGTATCACCTCTTTCACAGTTACAGAACTGGACAACAAAAAAACCCAAACAAGCAAAAAAATTATGAATTAATTAATTTTATTTTAATCTGAGAAGACATCAGGAAATTTGGCTTGATAAAAACTGTTAAATAATTTGGATATATCTGAATTAAGGCCAATAGCTTGTTCTTAAACAAAGCATATCTTTCCAACAGCTTCTAAACCTTCATTTGAGAATAGAATAAGATAAATGTTTCTGCCAATCATGTAGACTCACAGGTTAATCACAGTTCAGCCACTTTTAAAACTATTCTACATTCTTATTGAAGAAGAACCTACAATATATGCCCTTATTAGGGGAGTTCACAGGCTATGGAATAAATGAATCTATGATGAGACTTGATTATTTAAATTTGAGAGAAAAGAAAACTCCTCAGTCCTCCTGAATCAAATAAATTGAGCTTTAGAAAGAGAGACTAAAATAGATGTGATTTATATCTCTCATAAACAGAAAATAAGACTGCAGTAAGAACTTCTTACTAAGGAGTGTTGAAAGATCCTCAGACATTGTTATCCATCAGGTCAAATTAAAAACATATTTGCCATATTTATCACCTCAGATTTTGGATTTAGAATTATTAAGTATAAAGGAAACAAAACTGGCAACAGTGGTCTTCCTTTGGTGTATTATCATAGGAAAAAAAAAAAGGGATGGAAATGCAGAGATTGAAGATAGTGGAGGACATGTAAGTAGAGGGCTCAGGATATCAAAACAGTAAGGTTATGTACTGGTGGGAGTACTCAACAGCCTGTGAAATGGTTCATGGAGCCAATAACTCTGAACCCTCTTCACTGCAAACAGGTTCTGGTATGCAAGTTTTGGGCACAAAACTCTTCAGACTGGAAAACCCTCTTCAGAGTTCCCACAGACATGGGACTCTGCACTGGGAAAGGTATGAAGCTATGTGCTTGGAATGAAAACCACAGCAATGGAGTCAATGTACACCGCATTTTATGGTTCAGTGAAGCATGGAGCAAAACTCTGCAGAGATCTGTCTTGAAGGATCATCATTTACCTCCAAACTGCAGGAGTGAGGGAATAGCAATGTACAGCCAATGACAGAAGAAAGAGATGGAGTTTCACTGAGCTGTGAAAAGAGATGGCCAGTCCACAGGCAGGGAACCTGTGCTTCTTCACAGTCTGTGTGATTTCACTGCGTCTCAATTCCCTGGAATCACATTAGTGTATCTCACCAGTCTGATGCCTGGATGACACCAGTTATTGGCTGCACTGTAAAATCCTGACACAAACCCGTGTTTTCAGTACCCTTGCACTTCCTATGGTGCTGCTGGGTAATTTACAGACAGCAATTTTTAAAGAAAGAATAAATGGAAAATTAACTGGCACTGGTAGTGCTTCCAGGAATAAGCATGTAGGACCTGGATGGGACACAGCCAGAAAGCTCAGGAGGAACCACCACAACCACTCAGCTGTTTCCCTGGCATTTGTAGTCCTAGTAGAGGCAGTCTAATCCCGGGGAAATCTGTCCCCCTGAAGGATGAACATGCCAACCAGAAGCATCAGGCTTTCTACAGGAATCACTGAAATTGTGGTGTGTCTTATGCCCAAGGTCAGATGGGATGATCACAATGTCTCCCTTGACCTAGAAGCTTATGACTCAATGGTAGTTTGTCAGGGACAAATACAGTAGCCAACAGATTTAGAAAAAGACAATTTCGACCAAAGTGATTTCAGACAAATATCAGTGACAAGCTGACACTGAAAGGATTCACCTCTACAAGCAGGTACATCAAATGAAGAGAGACAGGTACTTAGATGAAACAGAAAGATTCTTTCAGGACTTAAAACTTGGGAAAAGCATCAGTTACAGACAGATTTCCTGCAGCTTTTTAAAATATGTTTCAGTAACAGCTGTCTCCAGTCCTGTGGAAATATTCCAGAAGGGAATCCTGTCCTGTGACACGTGGACTGCTTTGATCACATTGATTATAAAAGCAGATACAGAAGGTCACAGTGACAGAAACTTTCTATTTCTTTTCTGAATGTGGAACATAACCTATTAACCAAGACTATAACTGCTTGTGTATCTGAAATTGTTCCTACTCGCACCCAGAAGAGTCAAACAACTTTGAAGAAAAGTAAATTTGCAGCAGTGAATACTCTTAATAGTTTTCCTTTAGTGCATCAAGCTCAGCTAGCAGTGAGATCAGCCTTCCTTGCCTTTGCTGAGAAGCCAGTAGGTGTAGGTGGAGACTCCTAGGTTGAAAATGTTTTGGTGAAAGTGAAAATATTTACCTTCATGTTTCTGAATTCCTTTGTACTTCCCTGCTCCTGTCAGGAAACATGGGTTGCTAAAATATTCCATTTCGAATGATAAGCATACACCTTTGCCTCTTTGCTAAATTTTTTCATGTGTTTTCTACGGATCTTTTGCTTAAGCCAAAACTACTGACAAGAAAATATATGCTTGTAAGAGAGATTCTCTGCTAGGACATTTTTGATTCTCAGAAACCTAATATTCTTCACCTTTGTGATCTACCACATACCTGAACCTTCATATACTTCCATGCAGAATGAAACAAACCATGGCAAATGGAGATATCCAAGAGCCTGAAGTGGAAAATATGTTATTTACTTTCAACTGACTTTACACAGACACAGCAATTTGTGAATTCTGTCCAAAGCAGTTTCTGAGTTATGACCACACTACATATTAAGGGGAGAAAGAAATGCCTGTAAGATCCTTTTATCATTGTTATAGCATATGGAAAGCTAGGGCGAATATCCATCCTTGGCTCCCCAACCTACATTACAGGTTTATTACTTCTCGCATTCCTATTTTGTGTGTGAGTTGTGAGACTATGTACAGCATGGACTAACACAGGATGAGAGAGACAAAGAATATTCTGCTATTACTATTTGTACTTCACAAGCTGGGAACAGCAAAAAGGGTCCATTTTTCAAAGCTGTCTGAAATCTGGAGGCAACAGCATTTAGGTGTTTCAAGTTTACATGCTTGCTTGGTTGCTATGTAAGTTTCCTTAGGAAGCGAATTCCTGCATTGGCAAACAAATAAATACTTATTTCATTCCTAACCCTGATACTGAAGCCCAAGGATCTAAGCAAGAAAAGGGGAGCTCTGCATTTTTGCTACAGTTCAGCTTCACAGACTGGGGGCAAGAGAGGGCAGCATGCCCCTGCCCCTCTTTCTTCCCACTTCCCTTTGACTTTTGGGAAGTCCCAGTTCTTCTGGACTTTTGCTTTCACCTCTGAGGCTGAGAGCTGTGGGTGGGCAGTGAACCAGGTGGAAGGTTTCCCACGCCAAAACCACTTGCCCTTGAGAGAAATGGTTGTTCCTGGTTCTTTCTTTTTGACCCAAGCAGGATGCCAATAGCCAGGAGCCCCTGTGTTTCTCAGAGAAAGCCTACTGACCATGTCACTCCCTCCATCTTCTGCCCGCACAGATCCAGGCATCACGCTTGAGCGTCTCCCAGAGATGAGCCACTGATGAAAATCGAGCAGAAGCTGGAAACCATGAGAGGGAGCAGCTCCTGAGTCTGCCTGCTCCACAGTACCCACGGGAGGTCAGACGGCAGCTGATCCCTCCCATGCCATCTCCTGCTCCTTTTCCATGGGCCTTCAGAAGACAGGCATCTGCCCTGGGACACAGTGGTGCTCGGAACTGGAAAGTGATGGGGCAGCACACTCACTTTGGGGATAGCCCCGGCTACGGTCAGTGTTCCCACATGCTTGTCCCTTTGTGAATCTGCTGCTATGCCCCTTTTGGAAAAGGGACTCCGATTCGTAAGTCATTTAGGAGCTTTAGCATGTTTCTCCCAAAGTAACTGGCCCAAGGTCACAAAGGAAATCTTTAGCAGAACTGGGAAATAAATCAAGATCTGAGTCCCAGTCCGGAACACAAAACTACCATTTTTCATAGGAGGCTTAAATATGTGATGAGTTCTTTTATAATCATATAGTTTCCTTTCCAATGCCTGAAAGTTTTCTTGTTACAATCATTAAACTACTAGCTGTCCACTTTTAACAGTTCTGCAGGAATTCTTTCATGTCAGTAATGTTTGATAATAGGCCACATATGAAGTTCCAAACTTACTTTTTCCATTATTAACCTTTCATTTACTGATATTTCCCTCAGTATGTTTTGTTCTTTTATCGTCCTGCACCATATGTTTATAATCATCTGAAACTTCTGAGTAATCCCATTATTTTTCTATTCTCTCACACATCATAAATGTGGGCTGTGTTCCAGGATAATTTATGCAGGATTAAAACATGGAATTGGACTCAATGCTTCATCGATGATGTCTTTAGAGTTTATCTCCCAAATTTGTATCCTTCTCAGCACTAAAAGTCTAGGAGATGGAGATCACAAACACACAGTCACACACACTCAAATGTATATTGAATACCAAAGTGAGTGAAAGAAGAGGAAAAAACAGAATTCATCAAGGAAAAATACCTCATTCAAAGCTTATTGAAATCAAGAAGAAGACTTCCTTTCACTTCTCTGTGCCTCACACTAGCTCACTATGTCTAACAGGGAAGCCTGAAATAATTATTGTACTGATGAAGTGCAGGACTGTAGAAAAGTTTTTCCAAAGGGCAGGCACAAGCAGTGAGTGTGTGACAGAAGAAACAGTGAGTATGTGACAGGAGAAATAGTAACTGAGAAAAATCTGGAAGCCTAAAGAGAACAAGATTCAGCCTATAAACCCAATGTGTGAGGCAGCAGCTAACACCTCCCCGGGTTCACTGGTTTTAATTAGCCTGTTTTCCTTTGCCCTAAAGGAGACAAAGCATCAAAACTCCTCCCTCGAGAGAGTCCAGGGCCTGCTACCTTCCAGTGAAGGAGCTGGTCTGGTTGCATCCTTCTTCAGACTCAGTGGTGGGCCAAAGGGGTCACAAAGGCCATGTGGCCAAAGTCACGAAAGCCTTGCGAGAGCGCTGCAAGTGCAGATGGGGCCACAGGGTGCAACCAGGGACTCCAAACCCAAACACAAACAAGTGGGTGGCAGTAGAGGGAGGAGCGAGCTCTGAAGATAATGAGAGAGGACAGGAATCACCAGGAGCAGTGCTTGCTGGAGGCTTTTAGCAGCTGGCTCAGGAATTAGCAGTCAATTTTAACAACCATTCTACCAAACCTACTGAACCATCTCCAGCTATAGAGTTGTGGCTTCAGGCTCTGGGCCAAACATACATCATGAAGATAGATGTGTTCCTCTCAGCATGTAGCCTTTGTTCCAGTAGATGAGGTAGTCTTTTGGTAGGACAGAAGACATAAATGTAGCATGGAAACCCTAGGTTCCTTCAGACAAGTGCAAGCTTCTGCTTTTTATAAAGAGAAAATCAGACGTTTGCTAGAAACTAGCACTATTCTGACTTCTTTATGATTTTTCTAAACTGTCACAACCAGCATTGTGATTTTCAATGGTGGGTGTTAGCCTGAAATGAAATAGTATTAGGAGATCTTAGGTGAATGCAGCAATTATTTTTAAAAATAATGAAAACTCATTTCTTGTCCCATGCTAAAAAATGCAGGTGACTTTTTCACTGAGAACTAGTAGCATTCATAGGCTTTTGGATATGGGAGAAGAACCGAAAACTGTGGTTAAGGATAGGTGAAGGAGCATGTCTGGGGTGTGGAGGGAGAGTGGGATACCTCTTTTGTGCAAATTGACTTACATGCATGTTAAACTATAGCAATAACTTGCTGGGGTAGGAGTCTAAAACTGAAATCAGGAAAAAAAAAGCAAGATTGGCATGTAGACATAAGTGAAATGAGTGGAAAAGGCAAGAGTGGGGAAGATGGTAAAAAGCAACGTCCGGCTTGGGAGAAGAGACAGAAGAATCTTTGTCCACAAATCAAAGTCTTCTCTGCAGCCCGGGCGGCACCATAACAATGGGACTCTGTGTCTCCTTTATTTTGAGACAATTCCAGCAACAGAGAAAATGAGTTTGCAAACTAATTTCTAGAAGGGTCCTTCAGGAAAACACTTTAGTACTTTGGAGTAGGCTGAAAGGTGTAATGCAAATAGAAAAAGGAGAAGCTTGGCATACGTGGAATCAGCTTCAATACTGGTCCTAAGTATCAACTGGGACTCATCCCAGATGAAAGAGGTATCTTATGAGAAAGAAGGTTTTTATTTTGCAATTAAAGAACACATAGTACTGACTTCATATGACAGTTCTAAATGTCACTTTGTTTCATTTTGCAATTTCTGAGTGCAGGACATCAAAAACAAAAGCCTTTTAGCCCAGTCTTTCTCTGTATATTTTTTGTATCTGATGGGAAATAGTCTGCCCATACATTTATGACATGTTACTTACAGGCCTTTCCAGTCCAGACTGAACACTCTCACAGCACACTCCTGAAGACACCTCACCCCACGCGGTGCCCTTCTGGGCAGTCGAACTGAGTGTTACCTGATGGGAAGGGGTTGTGCCACAGGATTAGGATGAGAGGCAGTGACAGGGTGTCGGCAGAAAGTCCGGATAACAAAGGATTAATCGGGCAGTTCCAGAAGGATTCGTGATGATCTGATGCACAGTGCTAGGGCTGCAGCAGCTCACTCCTCTATTTTTAATGAAAATGAGGTCTCGAGTCCACTACGGAGAAAGGAACATCTGCACTAGGAAATTAGATGGGCCAAGGACTGTCATTCGTCCCTGAAGCCATCTGGCATGGCACGACTCACACTCGTACTGCGGGACTTTGTCAACTCCCCAAAACCCAGAGAGGGGTGGTCCCTAGCCTGTGCTACCTGAATTGTGCCCAGGCATTATTTGGGAGGGTGTTTGATGCCAAAAACAGTACCAGAGAGTCAATTTAACTCTGCGGAGGATTGGGTGACAGTAGTGGGTCTGTCTCCAGGCCTTGGTTAGTCTGCTGATATAGTCACTACCTTCTCCGTGATTACTACATTACTACTTTAACTTCCTTGATGAAAAAATATTTACTGGATAACAACAATAATAATACCAACAACCACAAGAATAAAGGACTATTACCTTGATAATTATCTGGGTAAAGTCAGGATGGCACTGGAACAAGCAATTAGACAAAGCAGGTAAGAAGACACTGCTTGGACTATGTAAGCATTCTGGTTTCATGAATTAGCATGGTTTTGAACCATTTACCACCCGTAAGCTCATTTTGTGGAGTGATTTTCTTGACTGCAAGTTAGATTGCTTTTGAAGGACATTAAAATGGACCCTTGTCTCCCAGAGTGCACCACAAACTTTCCAACTCCTGCAAATAAGGTTCTAAAAAAAATTATGGTTTTTAATAACTTCAAACCATTATTATTAAATGCAAACAAAAATTACAGCAATGAGTAAAAGCAATTGTTTTTTGGAAAACTCAAAGTGCAAAGATGCAAACATGGGAAAATGGTGAATACATACTGTAAGTGCTATAAATTAAAAAAAAAAAGAAAAAAGGAAAATAAGGTAAATACTGTGATTTGAACTTATCAGTGACAGTGCAATGCAGACAGCTCCCACAGTTCTGAACATTACAGGCTACAGCTGTTTGTGGCTGTGGGTTTTCTGCCTGATGACCCTTCAGGAATCTGAAGCGCTGGAAGCAATATTGTTGCAGCAATAAAATCTTCTTTGGGTTGGAGGGATCTGAGGTGGGCACTGCTGTGGTCAGTGCCTTGTGAGAAGGAGCTGTGTTTTGGGTCCTTGCTTTTCCAGTCTGATGACTCTTTGGAGGCCTGGGGTTCCAGAGACAGAGCCACTTGAGGCTGCAGGATGGTGCCAAGGAAAGGAGAGAGTGGGAGGGAAGCTTCAGTGTAGCATGCTTTCCGTAAGGGCTGCTTTTCTGTTCAGAATCACATTAATCTCCCTGTCCTTTCCCACTGACTCCTGGGTCATTGCAAGGTTTCTCAGTCAACTCCCTGCTCACAGAAAGACGGTTCTTTGCCAGTTCCTGGGCTGCATTTTCACATGTTTAGTTGCAGTTCTGAAAAGTTGTGAGTTCTCCAACCATTTCCTCACCCTCAGATTTTGCAAGACATTTTGATAAGGGAAATGTCTCTGAAAGCTGCTTTGTTAAATCCTCCTTATAGTTCAAAAAGTAACCAAGGGTTTGTTTTTCCCCAGTTTCTATCACAAATAAACAATTCCCTCCTTAAAATGTCATCCTCATAATCTCTTGTCAGCCTCAGGAGACTGAAGGTAGTAAGTCCTTTCCAACCTATGTTCATATGCCTGGAAGTCCTGTTGCAATGAACGATCTTTGCATTCCAAAAGTCTGTGCAGCGAGCAGCCAACTGTTTCAAGTTGTTGATGATGTTTTTCCTATTGGTTTCTGTCACAGCAGTGGGTTGGCAAGAATAGACACCAGCTTTATCTTTATGTGCAGGAAATGTTGAGGTAGGATGAGGGCAGGACTATTTAGCCAAATAGGGAAGCAGGCGCTAGTTGTTCTGGGCAGAAAAGTTAGTAACGGCACTGACATCTCTGCAGCTATAACTGAGTTATAATATTGGAGGATTATGTCACTGATCCATGGGCTCAGGGAGCAGGGAAAATGATTGCTTAGGAGGTCTAAGGGGAACAAAGCAAGATATTTTCTGTTGTTAGTCGCCTGCTGTTTTGAGTGACTGCAAAAGTTTAGCCATTTATCCTGGAGTAAGTGGAAGAGATGCAATACAGTGTTAGCTGAGCTTACATGTCCATTTTAGAAACTTTTCAGGCACAAGGTTTGTAGTGAAATACATGAAGTTTGGAAATCCCTGCTGGGTCCATTTGCAGTTAATAAGACTTGAATACACTGTTGCCTGGTACCTGCAGTATAAGGAAAACACCTTCCATGGTCTTGCACTAATAGGTACTACAGGATGGAGTTTGAAAGCCCCTCCAAGGTGCCTTAAAAGCACTGCAGTATATGACCAATGAATGATTTTAAATGTTCTTCATCAACTGATTTATTGCTAGTTTGTGACATACTCAATGAAGGACACCATGGTAAAATTGCCTGTGTTGGATCTGGAGCTTTGGAGGGGAGCAGGGCAATGGAGGCAGAAGATCCTGCAGCAGGAAGAACATGAAGGGTCGAAGCATTGGATGTGTAGCAGTGGGAGGAGAGTTCTTAAGGCCACTGGGTGCAACAGGGTAGTTATAGCACGTCCCCAACTGAGCGCACAAAACAAGGGAGAAGCGGGGAGGGTTGTAAGCAGGGTGACAAGGAAGGGATGGAAATAAGTAGGACTGAAACATGTAAGTGTATAGTATAACCAATGGCAAAGTTTCAGATACTGTAGTCAAGGAGTCGTAAGATTTCCCTGAGCACACAAGGAGGCCATGGTAGGAGTGACTGGTCCCAGCCATACTCTTGTCATTCAGAAGTCTGTAACTGTTCTGCTGGGAAGTCATGTTGTTAAATCTGGCTTTCTGGAATAATTCCAGCAAGAAACATCTGTGTTTCAACCTATCTGCAGCTAATATTTAACTGTGAATTTTACAGGTATTTGAATTTATAATCAAGTATTTACAAGTCACAGACATTACGTAATACTTAATGCACAGTAGTAAGTAATGAAGATGGCAGGAACAGACTGGGATAATCTAGGCAAGCTATTTGAAAGCTATAGTGATATAGCCTGTGAAGTCAGACTTTGTCTTAGTCTTATACTATGACATCTACTGTGATGACCAACTCTGTGCTGTTGCCAGGGTGCATTCTTGCCAAAATGCCCCTTGTTGCTTGTTGGAGAAGCCCATGCCCTGGGAATCTAGGATAAAATCAGGCAATGCCATTCTTCACTGGGATTGTGTATTATACTAGAATCGGACTCAGCACTACACTGCTTGAGCTTCAGTTGCTAGAGGAAAATTACATAAGGACAGAAAGTATGTATGGAAGAAGTCCGCCCGACAGCTCCAATATTACTTAGTTTCACTGTAGAAACCCCTTGCTATAATAAGGTTTTATTCAGAAGAGCAAGGAGGTGTTTTCTTTTCAATAGTGAGAACTTTAATGAAGAATGACTGGATGCAACAGTCTTACCTGTCTTGCTTTTCATAGTATGTGATGGATGTCATGTGTACTTTTTCCCCACCCTTAAACGGTTTTCCTTTTGTGATGGGGTCTCCATTACAAGTGCAATATACTGGTGTTCAATTAAAAAAAAAAAGGCATTTTTTCACCCTAGGCCATAGCCTACCCCATTATAGTGAGTGGTCCTGATACGAACATGTATCCAGACCCTACAGGTTGAGGTTTTTTAAAGACAGAGATTATCCCCTCCTGCCTAGCAGAGAGGTGCTCTTTAGAAACAGAAACCAGAAGAAAATCTTAATCTTTCTATGCAGTATGTAATACCCAGAACCAGGTGCTCATTTTTTGGACTGCACCACTCTCCCTGCCCTGGCATTTTCCCATCTCTCTTCTGGATCTCTTTCTTGCCATCAACTCACCATCCATCACTGCCTTCACCTGTCCTTCCAGCCATGGAAACATGTCCTCGTGACTGCAGAACTAGTCTTTTGGCCCTAGCAAGCAGAGTAACAAGGATTTCCAGTGAGACGACAGGATCACATTTGCTCTTTCCCCATTTTTGCAGTGTTTGGGCTTCTGAACTTCCTCTGGTTGCACGTGATTAGAAAGGGTAGGTGAATTTTAAAAGAGATTCCCATGAGCAAGATGAGATCAGAGATTGCCTTCTCCCTGTGGACAAAAGTGTGGTGTCTGAGTCCTAGAAAAGGAGTTGTGGAAGCACCATTTCCTCCTAAACATTTTAGGAGGACCTTTGTTCCTCATTGTGGTTTCTAGGTAGTTTGGGTTTGTGTGGCGGAGTTTTGGTCACGGGGCAGGGGCTGCAGGGCCGGCTCCTGTGAGAAGCTGCCAGAAGCTTCCCCGGCTCCACGTCGGACCCGCCGCTGGCCCAGGCCGAGCCCGTCAGTGATGGCGGTAGCACCTCTGGGAGAGCAGAGTTCAGAGGGGAACCTGCAGTGAGTGGGGGGAGTGGGATGTGAGAGGAGCCCCTGTGCGGATCCCAAGGGGAGTGAGGAAGGAGGGGAGGAGGAGCAGGGGAGGAGGGGCTGCCCCCACAGCCCATGGTGAGACCAGGCGGCAGGCTGTCCCCCCCAGCCCACGGAGGGGAGCGGGGGAGCAGATGCCCACCTGCAGCCCAGGGAGAGAGGAGCCCACACCGGAGCAGGGGGATGGATGCCCCCCAGGATGGCCGGGACTCCAGGGGGAAGCCTGCGCTGGAGCAGGCTGGGACTGAAGGACTGCAGCCCGTGGGAGGGATCCACACTGGAGCAGTTTGTGAAGAATTGCAGCCCATGGGATGGACCCCATGATGGAGCAGGGGACAAGTGAGGAGTCCTCCCCCTGAGGAGGAAGGAGCGACAGAGACAAGGGGTGAGGAACTGACCCCAACCCCCATTCCCCGTCCCCCTGCGCAGCTGGGGGGAGGAGGGAGAGAAAACTGGGAGTGGGGTTGAGCCAGGAAGGAGGGAGGGGTGGGGAAAAGGTGTTCTAAAGTTTGGTTTTACTTCTCATTATCCTTGTTTTGATTTGATTGGTAGTAAATTAAATTGATTTTTGTTTTTTCCCAAGTTGAGTCTGTTTTTTGCCCATGACCATAAGCGGTGAGTGATCCCTCCCTGCCCTTGTCTCAACTCATGAGCCTTTCATTGTATCTTCTCCTCCCCATCCCATTGGGGCAGGGGTGGAGGAGTGAGCATGTGGCTTCGTGGTGCTTTGCTGCTGGCTAGGCTCAAACCACAACACTAGGGATCTGAATTGTATGAACTTTTTTTTTTCTCATGCACTGCTTACATCTATACCAGAAGGGGAACTTGATCATCTGCTCATTTTTAGTTTTTAGAACAGTCTCTGGCAGATCTTCCCAAACAACTCCCAGCCACTGTTCAAAGCTTAGTAGGGACTGAAGACCACTCTTGGCGGGCAGTTTGGATGTACCTGCCACGCTTTGGAGGCTATGGGAATTCAATACTATAGACATGGCCAGACAGTGTCTCAGAGCCAGAGGATGTGCTTTAGCACTGCTTAGTTCAGCTGTACAGAGAGATCTGACCTCTAGCAGTGGATCTTACCAGAGTTCAGTTAGAAGCGAATGATGTTGTGCACAGCACTGCAAAGCTGAACTGTTTCTCTTGGTCCAGCAGTCAGGAATGATGTGGCCCACAAAGGTCATGCAGGAAAATATGCAGGAGAGTGAAAAACTGAACCCAGACTCTCCAGCAATGCCCTGGCCAGCAGAGCCCCCTCAGAGCTAGGTGGTCCGAGATCTCCTTTCCTGTCTTCCACTTTCCACCTCTGACCACAATCTCACCTGGTTCTCTGGGCTCCTACTGGGCACCCAAACTTAATTTGGTCCTGGATAAAAAACAGGAAGGAGGCAATGGGATACTAGCACTTCTGTTACATTACCAAAGTGTTATGATATTGCTGAAAGATGATCTATACCACGTTGTGATCCATGACTAGAGTTTGCCAATGGTCATTTTATACAAAAAAACCAACCATTTTAAAATAATTTTAAAATTTGGCCTATCTATAGGTTAGTACAGCTTTGGAGCCAGTTACTATCTTTTGTCCTAGCATAAATTACTTTGTGGAGCCATATATGAGTAGGGCTCTTTAGTGATATCATAATGAAAATAGCAGTAGTGTCACTGTAGTCCAGGGAATTGCTGAAGACAATAGGAAATGTTTTAACAGAGGAAGACAGCCAAGGAAAAGCTAGGTATGTGCACTGTTATGCAGAAAATGTTCCCATCTCAGCAAAATCCATGGCAGCAAAAAAAAAAACCCAAAACACCCAACCCCCCCCAAAACACCACCCAAAACCCCAAGCAAAACTAGGAAGCACTGGAGGACTAAAACTTGCAGTAGGCTGAAGAAGGAAAAAGAGAAATGGAAGGTTTTAGTCAGAGCATCCCTTTGTAGCAGCATAGTACATTCTGGAGAGAAAAAAAAAAAGAAAGAAAAAAAAAAGAAAACCAATCAAGTTTTTCATTGAGATTTTTAGTATTGTATTTTAGCTCAGATTTTCAGGGACAAAGTTTAATAATTTGTGGAATTCTTTAGATTATTATATAATCTGCATGTATCTGCATTATTATTAACAAGGAGCCAGCCACCAGTAGCAAATACTAGGAATCCCTGAATCCAGGTAATGCCTATAGATAAAAGCTATCAGAGGAAACACTATAATAATGTTATTTATCACAATAACAAATGGACTACAGAGAGCTACAAATTTTTACATTTGGGATGGTCCAGCATGGAGGGGTGTTGATGAGGACCACACAGGACATGCCAGAGTGCTGCTCTCTGGTGTACAACAGGGGCACAGCAGAAAGTGGGGGATGAGAGCAGGAGAGACATCCCTGTACACATCCATGCAGAGCAGTTTTACTTTTTTCCATTTCTGGCCAGAACACTTCACAGTTTTCATAACTGGAAAGATATAGCCTTGGAAATAATATGTATTTTTCAATTTATCCACTGTACAAGGTTGAAGACTAATGATGAAGGAAAACACATACCCATGGATGAGTCTCTTGGAATGCTTTCAGGAGGATCCTTTGCTAAGCCAGCTCCAGACACCAATCTCTTGGAGGCTGTGGACTGGAAGTTTGCTTTGCATCAATGTGAAGGCATCAGGCATTCCTCGTGACAATGAAAATGGCAAAGGCACATTGCTTTATTGATGCTTATCTCACAAGGAAGGTTAACAAAGGTTTTCTGTAACCCAATACTGCTAAATTTCTGTTCATTACAATGAATTCTGCTCTGGGATATTCTCACAATATGGTTATTGACAGAGATGATAATAAAGCTGTTGTGACTGTCTAAAACAATTCCTTCTTTATGTTCTGCCCACCATAAGTCTTCAACCATGATACAATTCCTCTGTAAGTGTACCCCTCTGGGTGTATAACTGTTACATTCCCAGTGTACAAATGGGAGACAGACCAACCAACGGGTGTCCTAGCTTGTCCAGCATCACATGGGAAAACACCAAAATAAAAATAAAAACTTAAGCCAGCTATGTTTATCCTGAATTACATCTCAGTACTTATAAGTGCAACAGCATCTTTTTTTTGGCAGCTGCCTCACCGGTGTGTAACCAAAGTCCATAATCTACAAGTCCATAATCTTCAAGTCCATATTAACATTCCCCAGGTGCCTCAGCTTTGGTTTTGGCGTTACTGGGCAACTCTGTGGTTAAATCATCCCTGTGCCCTGACAGAAGGCACAAATTAAACACTCCTCTGCTCAACCTGCTCTCAGCCCACACCCTACAGACTGGGCTCCAGGGAAAATGTGGTCATTCCCTGTCTTTTATCCAACACCACTGTCACTTTAGTGCTTACAGAAGATGTGGAGGCCCCTGAGAGTAGTACGCCAGCCATCAGGCCTTAGCTTGTTTTGAAGGTTATGTGGGAGGGTGGAGGGGATGGAAGGAGGGCTAGCTGTGCTCAGACGGCATACAGGCAAAGCCAGCTACCTGAACTGAAGAGTGAGCACAAGGGGATTCTCTTGGAAGGGCTATTTTTAGCTTCATCTGGATCATGTTAAGTATTCACTGGCATCCCAGACTCCCTTTCTCCCACTCAGTGATGCTACAGGGCCATATCTGATCCTTCCAAAAGTCCTACGCAGAAGAAAGACTTGAGCAGTGATATCCTCGATTCCAAACAACTACTGTAACTAATGTCTCATCAGTAGTGACAAATGAGGAGGAAATGATATTTTCCTAGCTGTGACAAAAAGACTGGTCTAGATTCAATGTTGAACTGAGCCCTGGCTCCCCAGGTCCACAGCAGCATCTAGAAATGTGAATCCTAAATAGGAGGGATGTTCTGGTTCCAGAGGAGCAGGATTTTAGCCACATCCCTCCTTGTTCACCCATTTTCTATTAGCCATATCAGTCAGTTTTCTATTAAAGTGGCTTGGATTTGACAAATCATTCTGCTCTTGTGTATCACTGGGACTGAACTGCCTTTTCCAATAGTGCAGGCCGGTGTTTTCCTGCAAACCCGTCTTCCTTCACTGAGGAGGAATCTTTCCTGTCTCTCTATAAATACTTTTGCCACCATACTAGTCTGTATTAATTAAGAATTCTGGATGATCCTGAATGGAGCTTGGCAGGATGAACCCAGATTTAGCAGACACAGAGTGACTACAGAGTAAATCAAAAAGAAAACACCCTTTTCTAGTATAGTCAGATATTACTTGTTTCCTCATGAAAAGGTAATGTGTAATTTATTTCCAGTGATGCAGGAGGAAAAAGGAACAAAAAAAAAGGTACTTTTTTTTTTAAATAGTTTAAAAAAAACCCAAAATTGTTCCCTGGGCACTGGCAGGTCACACAGTTTACTACATTGCTGCTCCCATATCTGATAAAGTGCAAATAGCTCAAGGAAGAAAAAGGAGCTCCACAGCATAAATATTTTCTGAAGCAGGAACTTTAGATGCTGCTAACAGACTGTGACTTGTATAACTCTTCTACAGGTTTCTAGAAGTCTGGATACTCTATACTTTTTTGTAATAAACCATGTTTCCATAACACAAAGTGCTGAAAAGTACAATTACTGCAGTGATTTGTATTTACATAGTTTGGACTATGAGTGGGGCTGAAAAAGAGTGGTAGATGAACTCCTTTTCCAGTATCTGTAAAGTGGGGTTATTTGGCACTTGCTGGGGATGAATATTCCATACTGAGAATTTAAAACTTTCCGTAATTCTTACATATATAAATTGAAATTTTGACACCTGCCCTGTAAAGTGCAAGTGCGAGGAAAGGACTCACAGGCATAATCATCTTCCATATATTTTTGAACATTCATATGACTTTTCCAAATAATTGCTCTCTGAATTTTATACATTGTTATACCAGGTGGCAAACTGCAATGGAATAAACTGTGTAGTACCTTGTCATGTAATGGGAAAGCATGCAATACCTAGTGATATATCCAATAAACTCTACACCTATCACCTCTTGCTTTTGAGTGGGTTCCTTACTAGACTGTCTGGGCTGGGTTTGTGTTTTCTGTCTGCAGGCTTCATAGGCTCTGTCTTCACTGTACACAGCAATTTGTAGCATTCTCTTATGCCAAGATACTTGTGTATGGTTTTATCAAGGGTGACAGTGATTTATTCAAAGAAAAATTTCTGCCTACATTTCGTGGTAGGTTTGGCAATCCTCTCTTTTCCAAACTTGCCATATCCTCCAAGAAAGAGGAATTAGGTTTAAGAGGCTCTGCAGCTGTTTGGCATCTGATATTCAGAGCTTATTATTATTAGCGATTTGTGATCTCTAACCAGTCAGATTGCTCCTTTCTCTAAACATTTTTTACTTTATTTTTTTCACAGGGAATGTAAAACTTTCCTCCTTTAAAGTCCAATGAAGGGAGGTGAAGACATTTATTTTTCAAATGTTAATAAAATGAACTTTATATTATTATTTCAATGACTGATTAAAATATTATTTATACCATACGAGTGCTTCTATGCATATTATAGGGTGTTTCATTTGTGATCCAGTTGAGATAGAACAGCTTCATTTCACTTAACAGTCCTACAGAACGAATCCAAATTATTCACAGAACCCTATGCAATATAAACAGAAGTACCTCTGAGTAATGTATACATTTATGGTTTTCCATTCTATGGAAAAGAGACATTTGTGTTTGCAAGGATTCAGGGAAGTCCTGTGACTTGTATTAAGCAGGAGGTCAAAATAACTGATCACAGTGGTCTCGTTGGTCTTATACTCCATGAACCTATAATGAGTCACACCTTGCATAACTCATGCAGGCGCCATTCTATTGGCTCCAGTGGTAGTGAACCCACGTAAACTGGTGGAGGACTTTGCCCAATATTCTCTCTTTCTCTCCATTTACCAAAACGGGCAAGTAAATCTTGCTTATTGAATTACCATGGGTAGGTTCTGAGCAAGTTTCCCCACAGATTTTGTTAATGCAAATCAACTGGTTTTTTTCTGCTCATGCAGAACAACCCCCATGTGCTGAGCTGTGCCATGCTCAGCACTGGCCATAAGCCACCAACGGGTAATGTAGTCATGGAATTGAACAGAGGTCAGCAAGCTCAGTTTTCTAGGTAAACATTTGTACAGATCTCCAGCTCCAAAGGTCAGTGTCATTAACTGCATTATTTAAAATCACAGCTCATTCAAACTTTTTTTCTCAATATGGATCTGAAGTAGTTTCCTTTGCCATGTGCTTCCTTGGAACATGCTTATGCTGGAGCCTTAAGTTGGTACTGAGGTCATCTGGATTACATATTGGGTGATACTTACTGCTGCAGATAATTGCAGTACTTTGCTTTTTAACTCATCTTTCAGCTGGAAATCCTTCAGGAACTATACAAATGTTAGTGAGGTATGAAAAGGCTCCTGAGAGGTAGGGGACCATTAATTTAAGTATTCTACAGATGAATAAATATGGCAGACCCTAGGGTTTTGAAGCAGTCTCAACTCCTAGTCTCTTGCCATATCCACTAGATAATATTATGGAAAAGACACCAGGTTAAACTAAAAAGTCTTACTAAAAAGTCTTTTTGGTTGCTTTTACATCATTGTGATGCTGATGAATTCAGTAAGCTTTCACTGGAGTCTTTTGGTTGGTTGTATCAGTGGGCCCTAAACAATGATCATTGTGTTTAAAATCCTCATGGAAAACTGATTTTTCTATCTGGTTCTTTGGCTTTTTCACTTCTTTTCCAGGACACTCTGTTCTGTACAACGCAGAGGTGCTTCCAAGATGAGTCTCGCGCTCAGAGGTACTCACGGTGCTCCCAGTTTGCCGCCAGTGGGTTTTTGGCCAGTTGTCCCAGCCCACAGAACTGGCAGAGTATGCTCAGAGCTATTGGCCAGGAACCCAGAGCCATTCCCAAAGTAGAAAAATAGTCCTTAAAAAATAGTCATCTGGCCCCTACAGCTGAGCAACAGTTTCAGTGCCATGCTTGTAAGAAGTAATTCTCATTTCCATCAAAAAGTTTTCTAGCTAAAACTAATTAGATTATGGCTGCAATAGAGTTTGTACCAACTGCTCAAAGACAGCCTAGCATGGCCCATTAGATATGGTCTGGGGATCCAGCAAACTGATTTCTACTAGTGGCATATGAGTGTTCATGGGAAAAAATAGTCTGAGTTTTTTGTTCTTTCAACTCCTGTGTCTGTCCAAAGCAAGTAATTACATGGATACCATTTATAAAGCACCTTGAGATCTGCAGAGTACTGTTCTAACAGCTGGGTGTTATTATTAGCCTGTTCAGTTGATGTTTTATACTATAGCCATGGCAATGGTATATCTGAATGACTTCCAAAGGTAAAAATAAACAATGTGGTTATTTAAACATTATTTCTCCCATAAAGGGAGATGTGTATTTATTTTTAGTTCAGTATTAACAAATACTAGCAAAATCCAGACTGGAAGGATATGCAAAAAGGAAAGTGCAGGGAAAAAGGTTGAATTTGGACTGAAGAGTGATGGTGAGAATTGTATAGTTCCCAGTAGAATTCATTTTATCATTCTGATTTATAAACCTTATCTTATGTAGATGAGTTTCACTGATTGAAAAGTTTCCAGAGAAAGGAGCTCTTAACAATGGATAATATTTTGATAGGGTGAGAGTCCACCACATACTTTAATCTTTGTATGCAAAAAGAATAATGAGGTTTTATCTTTTATGTATCATTAATAAATGCTTAATATTGTGGGGAAGGCACCCAACTTCAAGAACTAAAAGTACTTAGTAGGAAGGCTTGACATTTGACCAAGGACAGCTGCAAACTCTTTTCCTCCTGTGTTATGAAAAACAGAAATATTTGTCTGAGACTGCAGACCAGTGCTTTGGCAGGTTTGTAACACCACTTCAGATCAAGGTATAGTTGTACATTTATTCCCTTGTACTATGTTGCTTCAGCATCGGTTTTAGATTCCTGAAAATACTGCTTAAAGAGTCACCTCCATTTCTAGGTCTATCAGGCTTAAAAAAAAAAAGTCATGAAGTGCATGATGTCCCTAGGGATGTATCCAATTTCTCTAGTTGTTGTACTTTCGTAGCTCCCTTGCTGTCCATCTTATCCCATGAAAATTCACAATACAGGCATAGCTCTGCAAAAACCCTTTGAAGGAAGGATGAGGAACTAAGCCACAGAAGCTGCTTCTATTGCTATTCTATATGCTAAAAACATTTGCCCCAGGGAGCAATTCAAGCCCAAGTTGTGCAGTACAGTCACATCCAGACTGTCCAGAGCAGACTGACCATACCCACACAAGATAGCCATGAGTCTCCTCTGTCCCTGTGTGGTATCTCTGTGGCCCTGAACCTTGATTATTTTATAACTTTTATCAGTCTATAGTGTTAAACATAATTTCTGGGCTGTCCTGCAGCCCACTAGAACAGTACTTTTACGGCATGAGACAGACGTAATGTGTTGTATACCCTGGCGCACAGCATGACAGCATGTGGCAGTGCTTGAAGTCTCCAAGCAGGCTGCTGGGAGAGGGTCGGAGGCAGTGCAGAGCAAAGAGTTCCAAGCCTGGTGCACCTATCTGTTCTGTCTACTGGGAGCAGTGTGGGAGCAAAACTTCCCCGAGAAATGCACCTGATGGTTTCTAAGGGAGCTAACTACCCCACTCCAGAAGGAAGCCCAGAAGTGAACTGCATTACATTTACACGGCATAGACTGCCAGGGGACCACGATGGATGAAGGAAGTGGAGACATAATCATTTGAGAGTACAGACATACGCAGATGAAAAATTATATGTACTCATGAGCTGAGCTAAGTTATGAATGTAATTAACAAATTCTGTCTGTCCTTCAGAAGAGTCCACAGAGACAGCTCAAACATAGGTCCCTAAAGCAGCCGGTGGGACTATCCCAAAAAGTCTGTGGAAATACAAGAACTTGAACTAAATGAGAGAATGATGCCAAAGCACCCACTTTTTCTTTGTTTCTTCTTCCACACAAATGTGACTGCTTTTTTTCTTATTACCACTGATGTCTCAAGTGTCAAACACCAGGAACTCAGTTTCCATAAACAGTCATTTTGGAAGATGAAATATGTGTGGTCAGTTTTGTCTATGAAAAGTTCTTTTGATGTGCAGCTAAAGCAGGGAGCAGGAATCTGCAGCTGCAAGTGGGAGAGTAGAAAGGGAAGATCCAGATTTTACAGATTTATTTATTTAAATCATTTAATTCAGAATTGCAGTCAGCTCTGTCAGATGTGCAATTCCTACTATGTGAGTGAAGGCTGAAGAGCTGATTCTTGCTTAGAGTTATTGTACAGCCTATTGTCACTTCTGCCACTTCAGGACACGCTTCTCCCAGCTGTCATACTCTAGGAGGGAGGTAAATCCAATCAGATTCATCCAATCCATGGCAAAATGAAAATTGCAGGGATATCCTTTGTGAAAGATTCAGTTATTGCTCATCTTTAAATACAGGACATAGGATACAATACAAAGATTTAATAACAAATGCTATGGAAGCTCTATCTCGAAATACCATATAATACAGTGAACACTAACTATTTAGTTTAAACACTCACCTAGCTGGAAATCTGCCTGTAAATCTCATCTCCAAAACAGGCAGAGCCTCAGTCTGAACTGTCTAGCCATTTGGGTATCATAAAGGGTTATCCTTTTCAGGCTTTTACACCCAAGGTTGTCTGGGTTTAGACACCTAACTCCAAGAAATAGTTAATAATCATTAAAACAGCATATGGGATAGACTTAGTTCTGCACAGGACAGCTGAGAGTCAGCTCAGCCTCTTCAGCATTTCCTCCTGGCTACTGCTTGTGGCTTTCCACTCTGGTTGCTGAGCTCTGGGATCTCACTCTTTGAAGCTCAAGTCCTTCCATCAATTGTGCAGGGAGACTGGACAGATGACTTTTGTCTTCTGATTTTTGTAGCCTGGGCCCTATCTGAATGTAAAGCTTTGCAACACTGAGAGTCTGTCCATGCAGCTGAATAGCACCCTAATATGCATGCTAGCCACAGGTAAACAGTCGAGGGGACATCTAGTGTGAAGTCAACCAGAAGTATACCCTTCTGTGTCAGAGGATTGGCATGGGCTCTTTTCCTCTGACTAGCCATGCATTCCTAATGATGCATGGCCACCATGGAGAGCACGGTTCCCAGCAGCACAGTCTCTAGCAGGTGAGAAGGGCAGTTTCTCAAATGGTCTCTTACCTGGTGTGCTGTCAGAGCAACGTCTGGAAAAGTGAGGTTAAATCACAGCTGAAAGTACTCAAAGAATGATTAGAGATACTGGTAACTTTAGCAAGTTTCTTACCACCTCTTGAGGATCAGTTAGTGGCTCTCAAATGAGAACAGAAGCCTGCCCTGTAAGCATTTCTAATCCACCTCTGGGTACTGCTGTGGTTTAACCCCAGCTGGCAACTAAGCACCACACAGCCTCTTGCTCACTCCCTCCAGTTGGGAAAGGGGAGAGAATTGGAAGGGTAAAAGTGAGAACACTCGTGGGTTGAGATAAAAACAGTTTAACAGGTAAAGCAAAAGCCGTGCACACAAGCAAAGCCAAACAAGGAATTCATTCACCACCTCCCATGGGCAGGCAGGTGTTCAGCCATCTCCAGGACAGCAGGGCTCCAGCACGTGTAACGGGGACTTGGGAAGACAAATGCCACCACTCTGAATGTCCCCCTCTTCCTCCTCCTTCCCCCAGCTTTATATACTGAACATGACGCCATATGGTCTGGAATACCCCTTCGGTCAGTCGGGGTCAGCTGTCCCAGCTGTGTCCCCTCCCAGCTTCTTGTGCCCCCCCAGCCTCCTCGCTGGTGGGGTGGGGTGAGAAGCAGCAAAGCCCTTGGCTCTGTGTGAGCACTGCTCAGCAATACCTAAAACATCTCAGCTTTATCAACACTGTTTTCAGCACAAATCTAAAACATAGCCCTTGCTTGTGAAGAAAATTAACTGTACCCCAGCCCAAACCAGCACAGTACTCATTTAATGTCAATGTTTGCCTTTACCCTGGATGCGGAGCGCCCAGACAGTTGGTTAGGGATTAAAGGCAATTTAAGGAACCACCAGCTCAAGTTAGGCAGGTCTCTGTCTGTTAGCGCACACCATCACACTGAACATGCCAAGACAGAAATGGAAGTGTGAGTGAGCTAGTGCTGCGACATGTACACACCTTACCTTGCTAAACTACAGGTTTGATGCCCAAATACCTCTTGAGATACAGCCCTGATGACTTCTTTGTGAGGTTGTATTAATTTTTTCACAGTGCCCAGCATGCAGACCATAGGATGTGTGGGAACAGGGCAAATCACTCACACCTTGCCTTGATCATCTTTTGTTTCACACTAAATAAATCTGAAATAGGCAGACATTCACTTATATACATATATTATATTCCTAGTGTTTCAAGGAAACATTACATTACTGCATATGCACTGCTAAACTTCCTGTATTCTAATGAATAAGGAAAACAATATTCCACAACGTGGCTTACTTAGCGGGAAGGTCTATGCTCAGCCAGTGTAGGTGAATTATACTTGACTAGTAAAAGTGTAAAGCACCAAACTAAACAGCTGTTTCTTCTAAATAATGACACCACAATTAACACAAGTGTTTTTCCATTCCTCTACAATATAGCTGCTTGTGAAGTCTGCTTATAATAATGACATCTGATGACTTGCAGGCCAAACACAAAATAGTTACTCCATTGTTTTATATGAAGTAGAGGATAATTCTTTTTGGATTTTTTATTAACAGACCTAGAAGCTGCAGTGGTTTATGATTCCACCGACTCAAATATATCTGAGGCATCAAAAATGGTGGATAAAGGAGCAGTTTGGTTTACATTTTCTTTCCACTCTGCTACTGCACAGAGCTGGAGAGAGCTGAGTCCCACTGTTCCTACAAAGTGATGTTATCCTTACAGCTACTTGTGTCAGCCAAGCCATATGGACCATGCATTTGAAGGCTGACCTCTGCTCGGGTTATATTTTCACAAAATTTTAAAAACAACAGGATCATTTCCTTTTGTTTATCTATTCCCTTGTTCAAATAAAAGAAGTTGAAATAATATGAAACATGTCGAGTTTTGCTATCAGTTGGACTAACTTACATAGGCATTGAACTATTCTAAGTATTTAGAGGCTTTAATTAGTATGTTTTCATAAATGGACATTTCTAATCTCTTTGGACTTTCAAGCAGATGTTTTTGAATTAAAATCATTCTATTTCAAAAGACATCACTAGCCTTATTATAATATTTAAATAATGCATTCCTTTTGATCACGGTATTGTGACATACCTCAGACATCTTCATTGTTCATGCTATTTCTTCAGAGCACCAAGGAAAGATGATGTTGTGTTGGCACTGAATCATCTGGTTATGCTGGGCACTGCTCTATGCTATGCAGTGTTTATTAAAATCAATCCTATAAACAATTTAAAGCTATTATAATTACACAGAAGGCCTTTAAATTAATTTGTGCTGACAGAAAAACTACAAACTCTGACCTGCTTCAGCAGTTTGCCTGAGAAAGCAAGAGCAATTTTTCAAATATCATACGTAAAAGAAAAGATTCTACACTTTATAGTACCGGTTCTAGAAATGACATTTGACTGAAGAAAATATTCAACCAGAATAGCAAGTGTGACCAGAAAGAAGGTACCACAAACATTTCAAAGGGACTGGCCAGTTCACTTTGGTTTTAATTCTGCTCACATCTACCCTATACATAACATATTACACACTCTTATAGATGTGAGATTCTTCATCACTGTTGCAATACAATATTGAATAGAATTATTGGCACAACTGGGCTAAAAAGGAAGTGCCATTCCTGAGCTGCCATTTGGATGTCTCCATTTTCCAGGGGAAGCAAATCTATTTTCTGAGGAAGAGGAGAAGCAAACCTTTGTAAAAGAAAAATGTTTTATGTTTGTTAGCTACTGTCTCTTGAGTTGAGTCAAAATTCTTATGTGATAACAAATATATGAAAGGATAATTTTCATCTGAAATAAGCTTAACTCTGTCCCAAGTAGTCTGAGCCTTAATTCAATAAACACTTATGTGTTTGGTCAACTTCAGAGGAATTTAGACACGTGTGTCAGTACCCTGCTGAAAAAGGTTGCTGTCCTGAATCTCTAGATATGGGTTTTTTTCTGTCTTGTTTAGCAGCATTGCCAAAGCCGTAGGTTTCAGATCTCAGGGCTAGAATGGTCAGAATGTGCACACAGTAAATTTAGTCAAAGGGGGTATTTCACTGCAATAGTCCAGACATCAGCTTGCAAATAGAGCAATGTCTTCTAAGATGTGAAGGCACCAGTGGTATCTGGCCTCTGTCACATGTATTTCTGTTTGCCAATGTATTTTACACAAAATGTATAATTAACCCTTCAAGGCATACAGGACATTACACTTTCAATTGCTCCTTGCCTTTTTAAAATGTAAAAGAAAGGTCTGAACATAGTCTTTTTTTCTGCTCTCTCTAAACTTTAGCAATATCAGAAACAGGACGCTTTACTGGAAAATAAGTTAAGTATATTTGTTTAACAAGAAGTTAAACAAAAAACTTCTTTTACTCAAAATGTTCATTTGTTCAGTCTTTGATAACAACACATTTTAAGCAGTCTGATTAACATCCTTTACTTTGAAAACCTCCCAGCCTTCAGTTATTCCTCAAGCCCTCATTTCATTGCCTCTCCGTTCATTTATCAAGTGTTCTAGGCAACAGAAGACCTAAATTTCTTACCAGTGAAAAGGGTGTAGAAAAATAAAAACATATTTTATGCAACACATTTGGCAAAAAAACCCCACAGATAACTCTACAGGGTGGGTTTTTTTGCTGGTTACCTTCAAAGGCTGATTATGATTATCAAAGAGTTCAGCAGTCATGGCAAAGAGATATTAAATTGTTTCATTTCTTCCTTGAAGTCTCACTGGATCCTGAACTGACATCAAACTCAGGATGAATTCATAGGGAGTAATGAAAAGCAATTTTGTAATTTATGAACAGAGATCAGATCCATCCTTGAAGCATATGTACAAACACATGGCCATGCCCCAGTGCAAATTTCAAACAAACAGTATGTTTCATAAGAAACAGTCAGTTTGCTCATTTCTAGAGAACTGGCAGCTACTTTGACTTGCTGAAAGATCCAAAAAACATAATTTAAGTACTGTGTTTAAAGTTAATCTAGCCAACAAAAAACAGGGATAAACTTTCCTAGACTAAAATTGTAAATTAGATGCAAATTGACAATAGGAGTGGAACTTTAATGAAGTACAGTATTCCCCACTGCTGAGGAAGTTAATCTGACGATTAATGCCATTCATTTACACATGGGTTCATTTGCTGACTTCCTCCACTGCAATGGCACTAGCTACCCTGTTGGTAGTTAGCAATCAGGAAGAAAGGTTTTTTAAAAAAACTCATCTAACAGAATTAAGAACAAACAAACAAAAAAAGGAAAATCAATGGGACTGACACTTCTGAATCTCCCCCAGTGAGCAGTGGAAAGTGTTAAGCAGAAAGACTGAAACTTGAGAAAGTATTTCTCTAAGGCAGATGGAAGTGAATCTGTGATGCTCTAAGGGTACCCAGTGACCTGCCTAGTGGGAGGCCACATGGGCATACGGGGTCTATCAGCGAAGTACATTCAACCCATTGGAGTAAGCCTGGCACAATTTGGAGGAGTTGAGGAACAGAGAGGAGGAGTCTGACTTTTACAGTCAGAAATTCCCAGGCTTTTCCCAAACCAGCCCAACCATGACCTGCCCATTACCATTTTCTTCCAGTCATTCTATACAAGCCCTTACAACGCATTCAACAAAGCCGTGACCAAGCTCTTAGCTCTCTCTTAGCAGAGATCAAATCAATAGCACAGCAAATAAATTACTGAGTCAACAATGTAAATGGATTTCTCACTATATTAACTGCCTGACTATTGACTGTGCCCTGCTTTATGCTATTTCATCATCTTCAGGCAATGAAGCTCCAACTTGCTTAGCTGCTTAGTTTCCCTACCAAAAAGGAAAGCACAGTTTATTAATATCTCTGTAAGTTACATTGGATTTTGGACTGTTTTCCATGCTATATTATTTACTGTGCATAGGGTGAACAGGAACCTACTGGAATGGAGTTCCAGCATTTTAACAGCAGCAGCTGAGGAGAATTTAGTTTTTTTACAGATGGTAAAATACATGTTTTCTAATTTTTTTTTTATTTGAACAAAACAAAGGGAAGATTGAGAGAGAGGAAAAACTAAAAATTAGAAAGAGAAAGACTTTTATTAGAGTCTTATGAAAACAGTTTGCCATGCATATTTTGTTTCAAAATATATTAACTGTAGTCTACCAAGATCAGATCAAACTACAGCATAAAAAGAGTGCATTTGTTTTCTCTGTACTCGGCAGGATTATTCATATTTGTTGTTTCATCAGACATTGTTAACATAATAAATTGCACATGTTACACTAACTGGCCTTTGCCAACATTCCTAAATTAGTCTTCAAAGAAACATCTAAATGATCTTCCACTATAAAGGGAAGAAAATGCTGAATGTACAGTGCATTAAAAATAACAGAGCGGCATCATAAATGTCTGCATGCACATTCATTTTTGCTAGCCCAGTCTGCCCAAAGGCCTTTCATTGCCAGGGCTCTGTAGAGCCAAACTAGACCAACGGTGATATATTTGCCCAGGAAGTCCTTGTTTTAAGTAATCTCACCACTTTGATCAGCTGCAAAAGTGCCAATCTAAAATCAACAGTGGCAGAACAAACTTTAGAGAACAAAGGCTAGCCAGATGGGCAGGTGCTGAGAAATATTAGACTGCTGTTGTAGTGTTTAACCCCCTTACACGGTGATGAAAGAAACACTGGATGTGTCACTGAAGGTGATGATAATAAAACCTAATGAAAGTAATAATGAATCCCCTCTGTATATCTGCAACAGGCTTTGCTCTGGCTCACTCCAAATCAGCTACCATTTCGAATTATTCCTGAACACAGGTGCTTTTTGAGGTAAGAATAGCAATTTACACTTTTTTTATGTTCACACAAGTTAATATTAAAGCTGGTTTATAAGTGAGAAGAAACTCAAGGCTCCTATTCATGTTTGCTTGTAGATCTACCTCAGGTGACTGAAACAGTTATTATACCTGCCATCCTGTCCGCTCTTCCTGAAGAGTTGCTGTCTTGTACCAAGGACAGCTGAACAGAGCAGGAATTTGGTCCCAAATGACCGCAATTCACAGCCCAGTCTACAGCTGAAACCGGTGACAGTTTCCGAATATGAGTCTCATATTCACAACTTGAATATGCTGTGCTCAGTGCTCCTTGCTTCACAAGCACCTGTCTCTTGGAGAAGGTGAAGATCAGTTGCAGGAACCACCCATAGCTCTTCCCTAACCAGACACATGCACAAATGAAAGCCCTTTATGTTGTCTACAGCCTCCATTTGACAAGACATTAATGCAAACTGTATTTCAAAAAGCATGTCTACAGTGTTGAGTAAAAAGGTCAGCCTTGGTCTTGACCAAATAGTGCAGACTAGCTCTCTCTAGTCTGGATGTAGACAGTGTGATTTTACAGCATTAACTGTAGCTATAAACTCTAAGATGCAGAATGGGAACAAGCAGAAACATTTAAGGATGCACAACTTGCTGGAATAACGTTGGAAGACTTCATCAGTCAGCTTCCAAGTCCTGTCCACCCATCCTGTCTGGAGACAGCTAACCCCACCTCATGGCATGGAGGAAGAATTTAGATTCAAAACAGTCAAGGTACATGCTGAAAATGAGCCAGGGTGGACAATCACGTTATGATTTTGCTCATCACTTAGTACTGTTGCCACGGGGTCTGCACCATTTTAAATACACTCCTTTAGTATAACACCTCCAAATTAGCATGACTGAATACAAACAAAACAGTGACAAATTGAAAGTCCAAGATATACCTTTGATGCAAATACCCCTACAAAGCAAACTAGCTATGCTCGAACATATAGGCAAGGAGTTTACTAATGAAAATGGACTTAGGTGTATACTGAAAATATTTTGCTGCATCTGATCTTAACCTCCCGTAAGTAAGAAAAGAGATGTAGCAGGTTTTTTCCATTTCAGACACCAGAACAACTGGACCTTTTGAAACTACTCTGGGAGCTCTGAGGTTGGGAACTGACACCACTAAAATGGTGAAACCCTTCAGCATATTTCAAGTGCTTTTATTGTTTTAGATTGGAAGAGAAAATAATCAACACACCCATCCCATCTGAGGTTTAAGGACATGGGCACAAACAATCCTCCTTACTCAGTTCTCCTCATAACCTTTTCTGGGAGGAAGGAGGTGGGAGCAAAGAGTCTTGATCAGCAAAACATCTACACCATGAAGACACAGGTTAGTCCTGGGACCAGCAAATGTAGGATCTGTTGATTATTTCTTGTGTTGCTGTATCATAGGAAGCACATTAAAAGGAGGGTCAAAATCAGTGTTTGAATTTTGAAAACTCAGGGTAGGTGGTTTTATTTCATGTTCAATTCCTACAGTAGAAGTCAGAGAAAATTAAAAGTCTGTTTATCATATCCATGCAAATATATTATATCTATGGGTAATATTTTTACAAAAAAATACTTCTGTGATTTAGATGTGTAAGTGCCATAGATAGGAGTCATCTCCATAGGAGTAGGAGTCATCGCACGAAAGTGAAGCAGAGTAGGAGTTATTCCACCCAAGTCTTGTCATGAAAAGTTAGACTCGGGTTCTTAATCCTCCAAGTACCCTTTATCATCACTAGTGAGGTGGGGAGAAATAAATCCTACCAGACAGAGAATCTGTTCAAAAATAAGCATCTAAGAGAAATGGAGTGAATGAAAATCAGGAGATGCTTATCTCTAACTTGACTATGTCTTCACCTAACCAAGGTGACCAGTTGAGCCCACATACCTGACCCTTAGGTTCTTAAAGCAAATAAGAGAAACATCTCTTTTTTTAATACTTTCACTGAAGCTAAAACTTTCAGTGGTGCTTTGAGCATAACTAGGAACCCTTAGACTACACTACTGAATTAAAAAGGGCCAGGAAATGTTCCTAGGCACTAGTCCTTGCAGTTATTTTTGTCCTTGGCATGATTTTGGCCTCTGCCAGCATTTTCCCAGATAATTCCCAACAACAGCCGAAGTGTCAGGAATTGATGGGAAGCAGTCCCGAAAAGTAGTTCGGATGTAGACACCCTGTCGTGGAAGATAAAGAGCATTCAAGAGTACAGATGCAGACTGTGATATTCCAGCTGGCCTCAGTGCCACGGAGCAGCCCCAGACACATTTAAATTAGCAACTGCCTTAGAGCAACAGAGGAAAAGCATTGAGAAATACTAGGATTGCCTACAAATGGACTCACGCTGGAGTATTACATCCAGTTCTTGCTTCCTCATTTCACAGAAGAGGTAAGAAATTGGATAGGATGTGGAGGAGAACCACAGAAATTATCAGAAACGTTGGAAAAGGGCCTTGCAGTAAGAGATTAAAGGGGTTCAGTCTGTTGAGTTTAATAAAAACATCTAGCGATGATTTCAGTGATTACAATGTGCAAGTATCAACACAGGGAGAAAATACTGAGCAGTAACAGCAGCACTCTCATCTCACAAAAGAAGGCATAATGAGAGGTGATAGCTAGAAGTGAAAGCCAGACAAATTCAGGCAAGAATCAAAACACACATTTTTAAGAGTGAGGGTGATAACCATTGGACTGCACTGCCAAAGGAAGTGATGGATTCTCCAACTACTGATGGCTTCAGATCTAGACTGGACTTCTTTCTAGAAGATAAACCTTAGCCAAACACAAATTGCTGGACTTGATGCAAGGCTAACTGGGTTAAATTAAATGGCTTGTGTCATTCAGGAAGTCAGACTAAATAATCTAAGGGTCTTTTCTGGCTTTAAAAAATCTATGGATCTATAAAGTGCAACTGTGTAACTGTGAATTCTAGTCCAAGAATAACACGTTTTGATAAAATAAGATTTCCATAGTCCAGTGCTATGTTAGCGGACAGAATTCCAAGAGATCAGACTATAGTTATAAAATTGGAAATGAATAAAGCATGATGACACCGTGATATTAATAACAATACCAATTCACCATGTGTTTACAGGGTCAGTCAATAGAAATTGCAGCAAAGTCAGTGGAATTTTAGCACTATAAAATTAGTAAAAGAAAATATGCTTCAGTTTTCCAGAACAGTCTCTGAATGTCATGGAAGTAAATTGAAAAATCACATCTATTCTGTTAACACTTGAGGGAGGAAGGGGGCATTTTTTGGCTGCGCTTATGCCACTTAATTAAGGAGTGACAGGGCGCCAGCCCAGGCACTGAAATTCGATCATCTGCGCCGTTTAATAGTTAGGGCAGTTCTTGGCACAGTTTTGGCTCTGGCCAACTAATGCTTTTCGAAACAACTCTTCGCATCATTCAGGAGTCAGCATGAGCCAAGGACACTCCTAGCAAGCAGTTTGGATGTACCCGTGCCTCTTCTGGGATAGAATAGGATATGGTAACATGAATATTGCCCTACTATGCCATTCAGCTTGTGATTTAGAAAACACGTCCTGGCATTAAATGCTTAGCAATACAGATGCAGCCCGTGAGTTCAAAGTGTCAGCTGCTCTGCAGGAAAAGAGCTGAGCTCTCAATTCCTTCCCAATCTCTGCTACAAAATTATCCACACTGTATATATTTTAATTTCACATATGAATTATATTGACCTATCTCTGAAGAAAATCAGCACTTTCAAAACTGTTCAACTGTCCTTAAAATCAAAAAGTCAGCTTGCAAAAAGGACAATTCCAAATTGAACTTTTTGAAGCATTAAGTTTTTGAAGTGACCTACCAAGGCCAAATCCAATTAAAAACCAGAAGTGGCTACAAATAAGACACAGTCAATACTCAAATTTTAGCTCTTTAGACCTCAGAGTGGAATTTGAAGCCAAAATAACAGACCTATCAGGCATACAGAGTTAGGCACTGTGGAAAAATCACTCAAAAAGCCCACACATTGAGAAGGAAGCCATTACACTGTCTTGAGCATAGAAGAGCATCAGAATACCAACCCCTCTCTAGAATTTAAATAAAAAGATATGAGTGAATGACTCCATCTACTCATAGCCTGGGATCTGCTCCTCAAGGCACAATCCTCTAATTATTTTGCTTCCCCAAATAAGCACTCAAGGCTCTTTCTTTCACATTACAGCAAGAGGAGGCAGTCTAACATTAATATAATAATGTAGTAGCTAGATCTTTTGCCTGATAAATGGGAATATCCTGATCTGGAGACAACTTTGGCTCAGGTTAGGAACTGGGAGAGTTCCTTAACCACAAAGCTACTGGTTACAGCATACAGCTGTCCTGCTGAAGCAGCCTTACTTCCCAACAGGAATACGAGTTTCATGAGGTTGGGAAGGGATCTTGCAGGAGCAAACACAGTTATCGTCAGGGCAAGGATTTTAACCTAGGGATGGATGCCCAGTGCTCTGGTCCCATCTGAGCTTTGAGACTACGTGTAAGTGTTGAATTCAATGGGCTAAAGCCCAAGTAGGACTGGAGTGAATAAAACCATGAAGAGAATGAAAAGGAAACATCAAGCTCAGGCAGGGTAAGCAAAATGCTTAATGAAGGTAAAGGCATGATGAATTTGGCATATCCCTTTCCTTAATTCTGTTCTAATTTTAAACAGTCTATTGTACTGTGCTGTTGATAGCCTTGTGTGAGCCATCTAAGGTTCAGCCAACTCAGCTGCATGATCAGTAAAGAGACAATGCTACCACACACAGGGTTATTTGGATTAGTGAATACCATACGCAAGTAAATCATCTGCCAGATGGCATCAGAAGAAAGCTGCAACTCTCTCACTTTCATTTCCACAGCAGCAAACAATGTTCCGTGTTTAAAATAAACTCTTCCAGATGAGTAAAAGATAAACTTCGTGGTGCTTTTTCTTGGTCTTCTCTTTGACTTCAGCTTTTTTCTTAAAAAAAACCCAACACAAAACCAGAAAAAAACCCCCACCTACTCTGATTGGTTACATTAATGAAAAATCCCAGTTTAGACCACCACAGTACAAAGCTGTCCCTCTAGGCAGCATCAAAATTCCATGCTATTTACTGCACAAAAGGCAAAAATGAAATACAATATTTTCACTCATCAGCTTCTGTCAACAGAACCCTTAAAAATGAACACCTACCACATTAAGCCATTTCCTGTCATTTTATGGGTTTTCCACAGTGAAGAACTGTGCCGCTTTGTTGAAACATGGCTGTTTTCACATTTTCTGCAGTTTTAACCCTTTTTTTTTTTAAAAAAAAAGCAAGTATCAAGAATGAAACAAACAAAACCACCTCAGAAACAGAAACAAAATAACTGTCATTGAAGCTTTTAAATTATTCCTTTTGAGTTTTCAGGTTGCCTCTCTTGCATCTACAGATGACAGGTCATTATGTCTTATTCTGTTATACTGTCCCAGGACCCCAGTCTTAGCTGTGCTTCTGATACAATTAGTTCATAATATCATCTGGCTACTGTATAAAATGAGAAATTATAATTTTTGAAATTTTCCACTTACAGCAAAATTTTATGGACAAATACCTCCATAAAGCAGGCTTACAATTTTTTCAGTATCTGCAGAGATGTGTCTGAGACACATTTAGACCTCTGAAGATTTGCAGGAAGGGAGACTGAATATAAGGAAAATGATGCTCTGGTCTCTTCCTCCTCCCAAGTATTTTCAAAGCCAGGTGAAGCGTCAAGCAACCAGAACTACCAGTGACTTCAACTGGACCTGTAGGATCTCGGCCCTTCAGAATAGCAAATGGGTGGTACTGAAGCACTTTTCAGACTGCTATGTTTTATACATGGGCTACATCTACAGTACTGTATACGCAGGCCTTCGGGGCAGGGTGAAGTCTAAAATACCTATCCATATCCACCGGAGAAGGTGTTCCTGTCTGTAGATGTGTATATAAAATGATACCAAATCCCCTTGTTGTAGTGCATGCAGGTTCTGCGTCTCCAGGCGTGTCACTTGTCTTTCTGCAGATCCCGTTCGTGACACCCTTCTTGAAGCATCTAGAAAGACCCTGACATTGCTTGTCTCAAGGGCAGATGGGATTTGGAGAGTGGATGGTCATGCAATGACTTAGGAGGACCCAGGACACTGACCTACTGTTGGGGAAGGTTGCAAAAGGACTTAGATAAACTGAAATAACATCACTCATCACGGAACTGCAGTCCAGGTGGCAAACTGACAAACATCTCAACGACTGCAGAGATGGGCTGACATTTCTTTGGGGAAAAAACACACACATTTCTGGAGAATGTTGCAGGATATTTAATATACACATAACACCACTACCACCGCTACCACCCCACCCCCGTAACTTGTGAAGTGTGTTTTTAAAAATGCCACACATACACAGAACTGCATAAAGCCTCATTCATCAAGCCTGAAAGAATCATCATCCAACTGGCTGTAATAGTCCTACTGCCCAAACCTAAAGCCAGGAGATCAAGATCAGCAAAAATATTTCGGTGTCTGACTCCCAACACTTTTAGTGGGACCACGATTTCAGACTGCTTGCTTTGGCCATGAAGCAGACAGTGAGAAACGCTCAGTACCTTGCTAAAGTGATTATTATAGATTTCAAGCATGTGACACCCTCCTGAATCTTTCATGACAAACAAGTCATTTGTTCCTTTCCCTAACCAAATGAAGTTTCTTTCAAATTACCAGAAAAGAAGTGATCATTCTTAAATGTAGAAAGAAAGGGCTATCAACCTTGTTAGGAGGTCAGTGGGCCAGCCTTCCCCCCAAAGAGCAATTAGGAAAGCACTCCTTTCTCCATGTTACATAGGACATTTGGAATTAATTAAATATTCAAATTAATTTCTCTGATCCGAATCCAGCCACGACAGGTGTGAGGCTGCTAGTGGTAGCTAAAGCGCTAAGTAAAAAGTCTAGAGGGAGGTCGTCATTTTCTGTTATGGGAAATAGCAGCACCGTTCTGGGACAGATCAAAAATAGCAATTCAACTGTGGAGGCCTCCCGGATCGTTTTGCAAGTCAATTACTCTCTAAGTGATTAGTTTGGAAAAAGTTATGTGAAAAAGGGAACAGGCCTCCCATTTTAAAATTATTTGTATGACTCTTGCAAGTTGTTTATTTTCTTTATAGCCTTAGGTGGAAAGAAATTAAGTCTGCTTGAAGTGGGAATTATCCACATTTTTCAGCAAAAACATAATCACACTGCACATTCACAGGGCTCAGGCTTTGAAGCCTGTGAAGCATTCACTTAGTAGGAAGCTTAGGCAAACCAGGCAACCACTGAAGAAAGAGAGGAGAGTTTAAATATTTCTGGTTTTATTGCATCATGGAAAAACTGATCATTTATCTCATTAAGATGGAGAATTTTTACTGGAGAACCCCCGCTGGGTTTATAAGCTTGCCTGCTGCGTTGACTGTAGTAACTGAAAGAGCAGCGTTGTCCCTTTGCCTGGGGATAGATGTTGGCCTTTGTGGCAAGGTAAGGAAGGTAAATTGGTGACAGATTCAGAGTTTTTTTTTTTAAAAGTACATAGGTCTCCCTTGACTGAAACAGATGGGGCATATAAAATAAATACATGCAACTGCAATTTAGTTCACTTGCAGAAACCTCAGCTATAATAGCTACATGTGTGCGGGGAGGACTGGCTTATAGCTAGAGCCTGGGACTGAGAATCAAAAGAAAGAAATAAATTTTAAAAAAAAGGAAATTATTTCTTAAACTCCTGGTCTATCCATGAGGGAAGCTGGTTACAGGGCACTTTGAAAAGCACCATAGCCAAAGATGAATAAATTGTACTGCAGCAGTTAAAAAATACTCCCCTTAAGACACTTGAAGCCTGTTTCTCTTGACCATTACACGGAGAAGTTTCCTCCCCTCGGCTGTGCGGGTGTGCTCTCCAAGCTGCAAAAGCAGGCGGTAGGTATGTCTACCTGGATGCAACTTTAAGCAACCGAGCTCAACGCTGAGCTCAAGCCCGACAGATCTGCCCCAAGCCCAATGTCTCATCACGTACCAAAGCAGCACAGGCGGCCAGTGACAATCCCGTGCTAAGAGCTGCTCTCCTTTCCCCTCAGCTCCTCCACACATCGTTGACAGCTCTTCCCGTCCGCCTTTTAAAATGAGGGATTAAATTGCACCTGCACACACATCTGCACACACATACTCTCATGCACCAATTTTAAAATAACCCTTTTAGAGTACAGTTAGTCTGCAATGTTGTTGCCATACAAAATGTGATCATTGAGAGATGGGACCACTTAGAAGCATTTTCACTTGTTGCTGAGACTGGCCGAAGGCTCCAGCAGGGAAAGTTTGCAAATAGCCAAAGTTAATTGCTGCGGTGGCCCTCCGCCTCTCGGCTATGGCAGGGCAGAGGCATTTCCCCCGTGAAAAGCAAAAGGGCAGGGGCTACGTTCTCGCGATTCACTGTGCCCTGTACACATCCCAGCCAGCTTTTAAATCCACAGGGCACAGGTGCTGAGCGCTGGCCCAACGCTGCTGGTGGACCCAAAATCAAACGCTGAAATTCTAACAATTTATGTAAGATAGCTGAAAGCACATTTTGGCTTTGGAAGTAGTTGCCTCGTAACATTTATGTTTATGACAGACTTCAACAAGATCTTAACCTCAGCTGTGGCTTCCTTGCATATCTGTAATGTACTTGCCAGCAATGTGATCAGTGTCTGTACCTGCCAATGAAAGCTGCATTTCCATAGGCTTTACATGCTATCCCTGGTCACTGCCTCTTTCACCCTCATTTTTAAAAAGTTTAATTCTTCATGGGAAATAAGTTTAATTTGAGGGTGGTGGTGGTCATATGGTGGTGACGGTGGAAGGAGGCATCTGGAATCGATTCTGGTTCTGGCTGCATGCTCTTGATGTAAAATGTTTATACAGTAGTAATATACAGAGCTTGCCACATCTTTCTGGAGACACTGTTACACTGGGGTGAAGTGTGAAGGTGCTGGTCTCCTCTTATGAGCATCCTCTACCAGCTCCAAGAGAAGACATTCAGCAGGCAGTCCTCAAAACATACGCATATAATCAGAGCTTGCTAAGATACTGCAGAGTAGAGTAGAGGAGTAGAGTAGAGTACAGCTACTTGCTCAGCCAAAATGCATGGTTCTAACCTAGACTGAGTCAGCGTTACTGCTTGTTAAAATAAGGGCTCTTCTTTGGTTTTGCACTTATATTTTGCAAGACTAGTTGACCTATGAAGTCTCCAGTTCCTAGATGCTACTAGAATAACAAAAACTTCACATAAACAAACATTAACAGCAGTCTCAAGAGAGTAATCAAAGCTTTCTGGTCCACAGAGGCTAAATTACATTCAATCTCGAAAGTGACAAATTTTACTTATTTCAGACATTGAAAAAAGCTTACTGTCGGTAAGTTCCTAACAATCCACCCTTTCAAATTGTTTTCAGGCAATATTAATTCATTAATATTCCATTAAGGGTATCATGTGATCACTCTCCTACTCTGGAATGAGGCCTGCAATTTAGTTATGATTGCAGGAATGTAATCCCTTTCTGACAGTGGCTCTTATTTCCACGATGTTTCAAAAGAAAATAAAACCAAACATCTGGTAGATGTATGAAGCATTACACATTACGTAGCCATACCACGACTGGGACTTCTTCCACACCTCTTATTTCAGTACAAAACCACCTTTGCTGTTTTGAAGGCAAGTGCACACCCTATCGTTGGTCATTCAGTCTGAAAAATTATATATTTCTCTGCTCTTCAGTCAGTTTCAGTGCAGTTCTTTACCACAGTATTTTCAGACTAGCCATCTCCATTCTCCACCTTTGCATCCAAGGCTTTCCTTGCAACAGGTACACACATTTCAGCAGTGAAACAATACAGTAGTGTTCCTTTAGTATCACTACAGCAGTACTGAAAACACAAACCCGAGTTTGGTTCAGCTTCTCTCTCTCTTTACAGAGAAGTTAATGAACTTTTAATTCTTTAGATAGCTGTTTAAAGGTGCTGTGTGCAGCTATTTGCAAGTATTTGGAATGAGAATGTGAAATGCAACACTGAAGATCAAAGCAGAACTTCTCTTAGCATGTTACACACCTCCCTCTGGCATTACTTAGAGAACTTTTGTTCAATGCTCAGAGTATGCTTTAACAACACACCCATCTCTACATCTTGCCTTACAGTAAGCAGTGCAAAACTCAACATGTTACAAGATCTCAAAAACCTGTTCTGTTTCGTAGCTTGCCTTGTGATTTTCTGGAATGCCACCTTCCATCCCCACCCAAGTCACTCACCCAGAACACAATCTTGCTGGTGAAGGGCAAGGCTAGATCAGGTCCATGCCACTGTGCAAAAGTTAAAATATGCTGAGAGTCTGAGTCAACAGTCAGATAAAGAAGCTCAGAAATTTGGCTGGTTGCTACCTGAAGTGCAGAACTAATACCTATTTAGAAGTAGATAATAAGGTTCTACTGAATACATCAGTTATTGTTGATACTCCTTCCCTTGAGTAATATTTCTTAAGATAGATCACTCTAAATCATTATTTATTCTATATATCTTAACTGCTAAATATTTTATTACAGTAGAGCAAAACAAGAAGTCATAAATGTCAATATGAACCCATTAGTTATATGAATTAAAAAAAGAATAAATCAGCACATCTCACGTAATACCCATGTAGTTATTTGGAGCCCATTTTATTCCTACCAACCCTACGTGACAGGGTCCCTAAACCAATACAGGTGAATCTTCTGGTTTGAAACAAGGCTACGCTGTCAAGACCACCGGTTTCCGATATATCTTCCACTGCGAAAGAATGAACGCTATGTCTTTTTTAAAAAGATTTTTATTAAAGAATATTCAGTAAGCTGTATTAGACAGATTTATCTAATCTCATCACTGAGTTAAAGTGCCATCAGTCAAGCCAAACACACACACTGAAAAGCATTCTCTTCGGTCTAATCTGGGCAGTGTCTCATGAACTTCGTGTGCACACAATTCGTGACATGCAAAGCCCTATCAAGACCATAATACATCCATCAACTATGTTTTTAATGAAACCCAAGGTGTCTGCGTATCAATAAGTAGCAAGTTTAGCACACATGAAATTAAAAATACGGCTTGCACAACCAAGTGTATGTACTCATCGAATAGCAGCAACATCACTCAAAAAAGTTGACTTTGTGCTTCACAGCTAAACTGTACATGGCTCAACAGTTCTGTTCACTGAACCATGGGGCTGACAACAAGCCTTTGAACAGCACTCAGAGGCCTAAATGATTACAGTGTAAGGTATCGGTAAAACTGTTTATTCCATTTTTCATTGTGATGGCTTAAAAAAAGACAACAATCCTAATATTATTATTAGGATCTATTTTCAAAACCTTTTTACAGGAGAAGTGTTTCACCATCAGTACCCTGCATTGTCCAGCCCAACTACAAATAGTGCAACATGACAAATATGCATATATATTGCAAAACACAGTTGTTCAATTTTTATTTGTAAAACACGAGTTTCCAAGCAGATTTAACCAGAAATTATATTCACACCCTCAAACTCTATTTCAGACTTGTTTTGAATGCCTGCGTCTATTAAAGAAAGATTGTCCTTTATTTCAAAACAGAGTTCCAGCATAAATCACTCCTCTATTTAATACCTACTGAGCAGAGAAATCTGTATTCCCACAGCACTTAAAGTGAGAATCACACTGTTGCAAATGTGTGTTGCATAGTTATCTGCATTCTATTTGCAGATACCCCCTGGCACTTATTTCAATAAGCCAACCATCACTTCACTGATATCCCACAACTTTCTTGCAACCAAATCATCCATGGCTTTGGGCAGGAGTTCCTCCTCTTTGCAGTCCCCAAAATATTTTCCTGACACGCCTTCGACATCAGGAGAAGAAGCCAAATAAATAGAAGTCTGGGCTCCTTCCAGAGGTGTTTTGAAGAAAGCCCATGACACCAAGTTGAATAGGGGTTTTGCCAGCAAAGGAATGTTCACGTATCTGCCTAGATTTGTTCTGACAATCCCAGGATGAAGTGAATTGACAGTGACTCCGGTCCCTTCTAATCGACGGGCTAGCTCCCTTGCAAATAATATATTAGCCAGTTTACTCCGACTGTAACAAAAGCTTTTATTGTAACTTATTTCACTGTTCAAGTCTTCAAAGTTGATCTCTCCATATTTGTAAAGCTTTGAGGATACTACCACAATCCTGCTGGGAGCAGAATTTTTGAGGAGGCCCAGAAGAAGGTTGGTGAGCAAGAAGTGACCCAAGTGGTTTACACCAAATTGCATCTCAAAACCATCCTCTGTCTTCATGTATGGACACTGGAATATGCCTGCATTATTTATCAGAACATCCAGCCTTGGCTCTTCCTTTAAATAGGAAAGAAAAGAATCATTCAGTTTTATCATTGTCATACAAAACATACTATTATGCTTAATACTTCTCATTGGCCCTTGTTAAAAATAATTTCATTCCTAGTCTTCTGAACTCTAACTTCCTGATATTCTCTTAAAGCATTGCTGAAAAAAACCTGTTAAGTTGATCTACCACGCAACTTAGTACCTGACCCCAGTAGGATGCAGGTACACAAGAGCAGGTCTGTATCTACTCTTAATGCAGGCAGAGAACATTATCATCTGCTTCTCCAGGAGCTGCTTTTTCTATAGCAATTCAGTGACAATTTACCTTTGTGATGAGTTTTGTTTTCCTCTAAAAAGTAACCTCTTTATTGCACTGCAAAAGCAGACACATTAATTTATGGCAAACCTCACCCATAGGCAAGGGCTCTACCGTGCAAAAGATGAGCAAACATGGAACAAAAAGAGCTAGCTTACAGAACTAACCTCATGGTTGAAGGAAAAGCGTCAAACTGTAGACCCATTATCTCACTGGGGAGATATCATGAAAACTTTGCAAAACAATGTTCTCTTGATTTTAAACACCATCTTATTTTAAAATCGCTACACTTCATTGTGCAGCTTGGTGACAATTATAGAGCAGAATTCATTATAGAAAAGTAACAGTCATGATCCTAAATTGAGCAGGCTTCATACAACAATTGGAGTCTAATATGTGCACTCAAGAACTTAGGCATGTCTACAGGACCACGGCTTGAAATTTTTGTGACGTGCTCAGGACGTGCTATTGATGACGGATCAGTATTGCGGTTCAGGTCAGGAGAAAACAGAGACTCAAGGAGGTATGTTACAGAATCAGGAAACATAGTTCAGTAACAGAGTGGTATGGACAGTTTAAATATACGTATAATACATCATATATTTCATGTTTCAGCACCCACTCAAAAACTAAGAGCTCTCCAATTCACCCAAACCATTAACTTTTTCAAAAAATACACATTAAAGTAAGCTGCCTAAATAAGCTCTGAATTCAGCACTTTCACCCACCTCTGACAAAAAGACTGTGAAAGGATCATAGGAAATTTATGCTTGCAAGAATCAGAAGCAAAATTATTTACTCTATAGAAAAAGCAGCATGAGTTTTCTTTGCTGCTAATTCTTTAAAGCCCATGCATGGACTGTACGGCAAGCTGAGATCATTTGGGGTCATTTTGATGATAAAAATAAGAGAACCTCAACATTAATTTTATACTATTTGCCTTTTATTTGACTGCAACTAGCAGCAAAGATACAAAGAGAGCAAAACCCAAATCTGCACTTGGCATTCACTTAATGATGCTGGCATCCGATCACACAAAACATCAAGTACTTCAACCTCAGACTGATTTCCATGGGACTTGAGGTTGCTCAGCATGTCATATAATTGGGTCCCTGAGGCATGATCCAAAGAGCATCAAACTCACTTCTCCTCTTCACCCAAAGGAACATAATGCTTACTATCACTGAACAAGGAAAGGACTGAAGAAGTACTGCTCACTGAAGTGGTACTTGTTTCTTCTCTAGAGAAAAACATTGCTTTAAAAGCTTTCTGTAGCATCTGACTGGAGGATTTATTTTGCAAGACTTAACATTTCAAGAAGCAAGACCTCTACTTGTGCTATTTTTTTGAGACTCCTAAATAGAATAATAATCTAGAGTAATGCAATCAGTGCCAAGCAGGCAGCTACGACCAAATGCAACAGAAAGCACAAAACATTGTTTTGACAGGCAATGCTATTCTTTGCAGCTTCTGAGCTTGCTTCCATTTTTCCACGGAGCCCTCCAACATATCTAAATCTTTTACTTTTTGCAGTGAGGTTAAGGAGTGAAAGATATAATCCCTTGCAGTTCTGGAAAGGAAAAATCCCACAAACTGAGTTAGGCGGTGGGAGTGCATTGTTTCCCCATCCTGCCGATATTTAAGTTTTCATCTCAAATAAAACACACAAAAAACACCCCAAACAAATGGCTCCAAAAAAAAGTCACAGGTTAGAGAAAACAACATGAACATGGATGGAACAGCTTTTGAAAGTACTACTGGAACTCACATCCCTTGTCATTCAGCTGCTTTTAGAATTATTTTGAAAATGGAAGTTAGAACGCAGGTGTCAGTAGCACTCTGCAGATATACGCACTCTTTTTCTCCACCCTCTTCACACTTAAAGTCACTTGTACTGGATTTACCAATAAAGAGAAGCTAATAAATTTATGTTTGGGGATATTTTGTACTATAAAAGCTATAATTTTAAAAATTTAGGCAGTATGTTTCTTTTCTGGTGTTTACTCTGCATATCATTTTGTATATGCATACTTTCCCAAAACACTGAAGCAAGCTTAGACCTTACCATTGGATTTGTATGTATGAATGTATGTAACTACACAGAGCCCCACTAGAGAACTTAGGACTTATTGCAAAGGTTTAAGTTTTAGAAAAGCTATCTGAGAATTAATGTGCTAAAGTCCTTCTCTGTTTTTTTCCCCTCTCACAACAGCATCTGAGCATCTTTCAAGTACTTCACGAGCTCTGCTCTGAGCAGCAGCAGAACTTATTAAGCCTGGCTTCCCGTGACTTCCAAGCCCACTCATGGCTTGAGTGGCAAGATGAGTCCCAAGTGACGGTGATCATGGGAATGGAATAACGCCTCCAACGGTGCCTCCCTCTGCTCGCTGGTGTCTAATAATGCAGCTGAACTCATCTAGTGGCATTTCTGTCAGGCAAATCAACTGGCTGTCCTCGTTCTCCTTAAACTCGGGTTTTCAGGAAATCTGCAGAAACTTTAAAGATGTCTGTCTACTAAACCCTGCTAGCAGCGGCCAAGAAATTTAAAAAGGGGGGGGGGGGGGGGAAGGGGGAACAGGCTGAGGAGGTGGCAGAAGGGTGGCTGGAGCTGTGAGCAGCACACTCATGTCAACTTTCATTCCTTTGGAGACAAGGCTGAGCTCTAACACTAATTTAAAGTAACAAAGGCAGGTTAGTGTAGAGTCGAAGAGAGGGAAAGGAAAGCAAACAATTGACGTCATACAGGAACAAGTGCTTCCTTTTCAGAACAGAGCGGTACTAGAACAGCTGGGACTACTCTAACAGCCCAAGCCAGTACGACACTTCCGCTTCGAGGGGCCAATTTAAAACCGTCGCCCACTTACTCCCACCCTCCTCCCGAACCCCGCGGGGAGCTCGGCACCACCCCGTACCCCCAAACCGGACGGCGGCAGCAGGCACAAGCCCCGCGAACGCGGAGCCCCGAGGACGCCGCCGCCCCGTTAACACCCGCCCATCACCTCAGGCACCCCGCGTCCCCTCACGGGGACGGGCTGAGGCCGCCCGGTCCCTGCCGGCGTCCCCGCGGGAGCCGGCAGGCCCCACGGGCCCGGGCAGGCCCGACGGGCTCCGGCAAGGCCCCACGGGCCCCGGCAAGGCCCCACGGGCTCCGGCAAGGCCCCACGGGCCCCGCGCCCCGCCGCCGTACCTGGAGGACGCGGTGGCAGAAGGCGCGGACGGAGCGGAGCGAGGCCAGGTCCAGCTCGCGGACCACCAGCTCGCCGCCGCCCTCGCCCTCGGCCCGCTCGCCCAGCTCGGCCCGGATCTCGCGGGCCGCCCGCTCGGCCCGCGCCCGGTCGCGGCAGCCCATGATGACGCGGGCCCGCATCCGCAGCAGCTCGGCCGCCGCCGCCCGGCCCAGCCCGCTGTTGGCGCCCGTGATGATCACCGTCTTGCCCCGCATGGAGGCCCCGGCCCCGGCCGCGGCCGCGGCCCGGGCCTCGCCCCGCAGCCAGCGCCAGGCGGCCAGGACGAGCCCCCCGCCCAGCGCCAGCGCCGCCGCCACCGCCGCGGCGGCCATCCCGCTGGGCCGAGCGGCGCTCCGCCCGAAGGGGCCGCCCCCGCCTCGCCGGCCGCCCGGCGCCGGGGTGCGTTAGTATTGGCCAGGCGCGCCGCAGGGCTCTGTGGGGGTTGTAGTCCTCTCAGTGTAATCTACGTGTCCCGGGCGGGGGGCTGCTTGGCGCTGAGGCGAACTGGCGCGGAACAGCCTCGTCAACCCCGAAACGTCCAGGCTGGCTCTTGGTTTTCGGCCCGAAGGGCGGATGGGCAGCGACAGGGAGAGAGCCGGCTGGCCCGGGCCAAAACCAAACCAGGGACTGCTCTAACTGATTCTAGAATTAATTAATTCTACAATTCTAGAATTAGAAGGGAGTGGTGACAGTTTAATGACAGAGATGGGCGAGTCCTAGGCCCCAAGAGCCTTTCCTGGCAGCGTTTAGTTTGCCAGTAGAAATTTTGCCAAAATGTTTTATTAACACTTACCAATCTTGCGGAGAAGACTCCATCAACAGCGAAAACAGATCTTAAGGGCACCTGTAATATTTCATTCCCAGTCTTTGAGTCTCATGGCAGATCAATTGCTTCTGCAAAAGCCACGTCCAGTTGCGTCTGCCTTGGTCTTCAGCTTGAGACGCCGAGGCTGGAGCGGGAGGTGAGGCGGTGCCGGGAAGGCCGCCAGCACAGGGACACAACATCCCTGCTCTTAGACTGCAGCAGCAGGCCGCGGCAGAGATTTGGCCCAAGGCTGGGGGCTGGTTAGGGCTCTCCCACAGCTCGTGAGCTCCTGCTAGGCACTTTGGAAGCAGACGTCGTGTTCTGGAGAGTTACCATGCACGTGGACTTTTCCATGCCAGCTGGCCTTTGTGCCGATGAATCGTTCGGGGAAAGTTGAGGGTGCTAGTGTAAGTGGAGCGAGAGTGTGTCAAAGCAGTGTGCCGAGACCTACCCCCATGCTGCCTTCATGACCAGATTTCTTTCTTAGGTATTTCAGCAGGTTCTGTGGCTCTGGATCAAGTTGGATTGTGTGTTTGAGTCTAGCAGAGATGTTAGCACGTGGCCAAGCGTGTCTTGATAACCTACCTGCGTGCTGCAAGCAGAAGTGATGGGATGGGGGAGTGGGGGAGTGTTACAAAAGTCATTATGGTGGCATCTGCTCTGACAGCTACTCTGGAGTCTAAACATACCAGTGAGCTGACAGTCAGACCTGCTGAACTCTTGCTTTGAGGACCAACTTCAGCTGAGTAATATTAGCTTAGAGGTAGCCTGTTTGAGGTAACCACATTTAGTGGACTTCAGGACCGAGGCGGTCTGTCCCATCCCAGTCTAGTGGAACGGAGGCTGCTTGCAGAACATATGCATGCATCCACTCACTCACCTCACACACTTACATTCACTGGTCTCTTAAATACTAGCATGCACCCTAAGTCCATCCGATATCTATACCCAGAGACCCAGGCACCAGCTGAGACACTGGGTTTTCCCAGATGCTGGTCTCTTCCTGTTGTCCAGTTTGAAGTGTGCTAGTGGTTCACATATGCACATAATATGGGTCCCTTGAATAGCTGGTTTGTCTGGTAGCTCGCACCCAGACTGGATATCTCCAGTTGTTGGCACTGAGACCCTCAGGCTCCTGTCCTGGTATTGGCTGGGATAGAGTTAATTTTCTTTCTAGTAGCTGGTATAGTGTTATGTTTTGGATTTTGTATGAGCATAATGTTGATAATACACTGATGTTTTCAGTTGTTGCTAAGTAGTGTTTAGACTAAGTCAAGGATTTTTCAGCTTCTCATCCCCAGCCAGCAAGAAGGCTGGAGGGGCACAAGAAGTTGGGAGGGGACACAGCCAGGACAGCTGACCCAAAGTGGCCAAAGGGATATTCCATACCGTGTGATGTCATGTACAGTATATAAACTGAGGGGAGTTGGCTGGGCGGGGTGGATCGCTGCTCGGGAACTAACTGGGCATTGGTCGGCAAGTGGTGAGCAACTGCATTGTGTATCACTTGTTTTGTATATTCCAATTATTTTATTATTGTCATTTTATTATTATTGTTATCATCATTGTTATTTTCTTCCTTTCTGCCCTACTAACCTGTTCTTATCTCAACCCACAAGTTTTACTTTTTTTCCCTCCCGATTCTCTACCTTATCCCACTCGGTAGGAGGGGAAGTGAGCAAGTGGCTGCATGGTACTTAGTTGCTGTCTAGGGTTAAACCACAACAGTCCCTCAGACCTGCCAACTTAGTTTTGAATCCTTAACCCAAAACTTGTTTTCAGCCATCATCTTCATGTCATGTCTCCAGATCTCCCCCTTTACTAATCCTAGACCTTGATGAACCCACCCAAGGCAATGTGAACCCATCCAGGGAGTCAGGAGTGGCCGCTGAAGTTCACTCATTTAAAATCATTTTCATCCTAGCCCTGGGAGAGTTGCTAGTAAAAATGTACCGAGAGACAATTAAAAGGTAACTGACTTTTGTCCAAGAGCAACGTAAGTTAAAAAAACAGGGTGTTTCACAGAAAAAAAAAGAAAAAAAAGAAGAAAAAAAAGGCAGTAATAGGGTTCAGTGCAGATTTAGCAATAAGATAGGGACAATGAGGATAGAACAACATGGATTAAGAGAAGTTCAGGATCAGGACTACGGGCCAGCATGCAGGTGAGTAGAATCCAGGGAGACAACAGTCTGTGGGGGACACCAGAAACAAGCTTGGCTGATAATAAGCATGTCTGTCTTGAGTCAAGACCTAGCACATTTGGGGAAATGAGTAAGAAACCCAAGAGGAAACACATGACCCCTTGTCAGGTTTCTTGTGGCTGGTCTCGAGACAACAATTTGCAATAGTAACCTCCTCTTAACTGTCACATGTTGATGCTACCCACAGTCTGTTCACATTGCTGCAGTCTGTTCTGATGCTTCAGCTCATGTTATAGCTAAAGAAATGTGTCAGGTTTTTTTGGAGGTATCCTTACCATCTCTCCTCTGTCTGTCACACTTCTCAGGCAGTTTAAGGGCTTTATGGCTACCATATCTAAACACGCTGGATTCGCTGAGAGACCTCTTCTGTCTTTGTCTTCACCACAAAAAACTCTTTCACTCTTCATTCTTGGCTCTTCACTCCATTGTGAGACTCATGGCTACTCCAAAGGGTATTTAAACCAGGCCACACCATTGCATCTGCTTGTGACAGAGATGGCTTTGAGCATCCTTAACCTGATGTAAGAGCCGTAACCAGTTTGAGGTGTTCTTCCATATGCTCTGCTTACAGTAAGTCATATCTCTGGGAGGTGTTGGAGCCATGCCCACCTCTGCTGCCTAATAACCTTGCAGCCAAGGACCATGAGAAAGGGATGGTGGTTGCCAATGAGATGCCAGAACAAGAGAACTAGGAAATGCCCTGTTAGAGGAACAGATTCATCCTGTAAGAAATCTTCCTGGTGGGGGGTAAAGAGACTGCTATTCAGCATCTGGCAGCGGGGACTCTGGCAGTCATCTCTGATATACCTACTACTTCAGATGACTGTGAATGTGTTAGAGGGCACTGCCTCAAGGATCCTGCCTGGGTTGATCGATGGTCAATCCAGCCTTCAGTGCAAGGAGCATGTGCACAGGAGCTCATGGGTGATAGTGATCAGAAGCTGCTCATCTAGGCAGGGATGACATATGTATTCAGATGTTGTTGGTCCCAGATACTACTGAGCAGGGTAACTGAAAATTACTTTTTCTCCTAAGACATTGACCTGCTTCACTGCTTTATCTACCCAATTCAAGGAGATGGGTGTGTTCTCTTTAGCAATATTGCATGCCAGTGCAGGTTAGAGGATCTGGCAGAGGAGCCCAAGGGAGTGTACCTGAAGATCCTCCTCAGCATGTAGGAGGAGCCCTCTGATTCCAGAGTCCTTAGAACAGATCACAGTCCAGGAACACAGGAGGACACATGTTGGAATGCATGCGATGATGACCATCTCCAAATCTTCATCTGAACTAGTTTCCTCCAAATGGTTGTTTCACTATGCATGACATGCTAGCCTGGAAACTGAAAGGATGTTTTGGAGGTGCAAAGGAACTGAGGAACATGGGTTTATCATGTCTTGGTAGGTGGTGAGAGGCATCCAATGCACTCTGAGGATGTGTTCTCCTGTACAAAAAAAAAAAAAAAAAAAAGTGAAGTCACCTTCAGGATCTTATTTTCAGTATTTTTGTGCATGGGGACTGGTAGCAATAGGAGACATTCCCATTTGTCTTACCTGGACTCTTCCGTGTGATGTGGTGCACAAACTTGGAAGCTAAGAGAACAAGGACTGGCTTTGCCTGACCAGGCTCTGTTTCGACACAGAATTCAATCTGTGTTACCATTAATCCTCTTCCAGGTTTTGGCTGGGATGACAGTTTCTCTTTCATGAGTCGGTCTTCCAGTGTTATAAACAGGCTAAGAGACAGGACAGTCCAGAACCAGAGGACTCCACTCTATTCCCCTACTGAAAATGTTATCCATTGTAACTGTGACTGGCTTTGGGTTATGAGGTGCCACGGCATAAACTCATGGTATCCTTGTGAGTATGAGAAGCAAGACATTTTTTGTTGGGTTTTGTTGTTGTTGTTTGCTTGTTTTGTTTTGTGGATTGGAATGCTATTGAGAGACAATTCTGGTTCATGTCTACAAAAATAGAAAACCGTTTCCCTCAGGTCCTATCCCATTTCAGAGAATTTTCTTGAAAACTATTATTTGCTCCAGTAGCCAAGCCGTGCCTTGGAGCAGAAGACAATAATTTTAATGGGCAGAGACTACTTGGCAGGCCTGAGTCTCCCCAAACACCCAGATTAGTCTGGATGGCACTTGCATGAGCGAATGAGGCTCCACTCACCCAACGTGCTGCCAGCTGGATATGCAAAGCAGCAGCCATCAAGCCTAGGACAGTTGCCTGACAATTAAAAAGCAGTGTATAATCTGAACAAACATCTAAGGGCTTTTTGCTCAACTAACTTAGGAGAAGTGATTGTGGACCTTAACATCAACTTCTGGACTTTAATGTCAATTTGAATTCTGTAACTAAGCATGTATATTCTACTATGTAAATTTAATATGTGAACTCTTTACTTTTCTTCACACATGCCTTAGTGCTGTCAGGAATGACAATGCAAGAGGTAGTCCTCTAGTACTATGTGTGTATAGATCAAAAAAGATGTAAAAACTGGAAGCTCCTAACTATGTCCTGGCCAGTAGGTTTCATTTTTGCTGGAGGTGGATGGTTGATTGGAAATAAAGGTAAACATAATAGACCAGATGATTCAGTTTCCAATTTATTCACTGATTTACATGCTTACCCTGTCAGGCACAAGAAGCTCACCTCCGGAGTCCCGCAGGGATCAAGGATCCCATTAGCCTTTTCCACTATCAAGCCTGAATTGCTATGTTCAGTGAGAATCAAGTGCCAGCAATCTGTGCACGGTGTTTGTTTTCCTGCACCCAACATCTACAGCTCTAACAACGCAGGGATGAAGAATGGCTGATCCATGTTCCACTTCATCAAGGCAGGACCGGTGTTCCTGAAATTTGCAGCCATGCTTTTGTGGTGAAGGTACACACACAATTTATATTCCACAGCTAAGGAATATTTTTGGATTCCTTGCTGATTCTGCACTCTCACATAAAAACATCTGCTAATAACATTTTTTATAATCTCCATTTGGCGAGGTAACTCTATCCCATCCTGGCAGACAATGACCAGGCCTCACTTATTCATGTCTTCCTCACCTCCTGGCTGGGCTGGGAAATGTGATACGTTTTGGGCACAAAGCCTTTAGCACTTACGAAATTCCAAGTACACCAGAAATCTGCAGTGCATCCCATCAACAACACATGCTGGTGTGAACACAAAAAAACCTTTCTAATGGTCTTTATCCAAGTTTCAGGCAGGATCAAGGCTTTCGCCTTTGTTTTCAAAGAACTTTGTGGCTTGGACCCAGAACATTTGAAAGATTACCTACGTTTCTGGGAGGGAAACCACAATTAATGCAATGAAGCTTTCTGCAATAACAGGACAGTTCATCCAGACAGAAGAGAACAAACTTTCTTAGAGGCTAACGTGGGATTCTGGAGTAAATTCCCCCAGGAACCACAGATCATCACAAGCCTTCACCAACTTCTACTCCCACTGCAAAGCACTTTCTTTTGGTTTTGTCTCTTCTCGTATAAATTCACAACAACAATAAAAATAAAACAGGACACTTGTTCCACTAGGGAGAGGAAGAGAACAAACAACACCTGACAGATGTTAGTTGCGTCACTTGGAAGACACTCAGGTACATGGATGACACTGAGATACAGGAACTTAGCATAAAAGAGGTAGAATAGACTTACAGTGTAAATCTGCATGAATTTATGTTGCAACAGGCACCTGTCCCCTGGAAACTCATATGAGGTTGCCAAACTGAGTTCACGCAGATCACAAACCAGCTGTAAATCCTAAGTGAATCTAGTCAAGAAACAAGGAGTTCCATCAACAGCATTATTTAAGGTAGATTCTCTGCTGTTATAAAGGTATGTTCTAAAGCTTCTGTCTTTGTGCCAGTCAAAATACTCACGGCATCTCTGACTTCTGCCCAGCTCTATGAAATCTGTTGGGACTTAAGTGTCTTTGAGAATTCTAGCGCTCTCTCAAATTTGGCTGGAAGTGTTCACTTCCGGTTCTAAATATCCAAAGGAGGCAAGAGACACAGAGACACTGATTACACAAACTCTGCATAGGAAATTATGCTAAAACCTCTACATAGAAAAATGACAACGTTCTGTAAAGCCAGCTTTATTAGAATAGGAAAACAATACAGAATAATAAAGGGTTCCTTTAAACACAAGATCAAATAAGCTAACATTTCACTGGAAGCTGAAACCTTGTGATAACAAACCTACTGAACACATACTTAACAAGCAAACCACCAACAGGTAAACACTTACATGTAAACTGTGCTTTTGGTAATATCAGAAATAACCATCAAGGACTAGCATTGCAGCATGATTTTTGTTATAAATAACCCGTCAACAGTATTTTAGAGAAATATAACTGTTCTCCCTGTCTCAAGCTATAAAAACAGTACAAATCTTTCCCTAATATCAAAACCACAGTGTTAGATCCAGACGGCTAAAAAGCCTAAACTGCTTAAGAATGCTATTAAAATAACTCTATTAAAAACTTACCTATATTAAAAATATTTCCTTTAAAGGCTGTTCTAGCCCAAAGTTAAATCTTTAAACATAGTGCTTACAGTATACAAATGTAGAGGTTTTCAGACATAACTATTGGTATGTTAGAGGCTGGCGGAGTTAAGAACCTTATTGTTAACGGTGCCATCCAGTCATGTGGATTTGTGGTATTTCTGAGCAATGCCATAGGGAACATGTGCAGCTATGGTGCCTAATTTCTGTGCTCCTTCGATGTGAAACATCTGGTCATCAAAGAAAATATGAGGGCGGATTTTCACCAGGATCGGTCCTTTAGGAGCTCCCGCTAGGAAAAGTGCCTCATCAACCTCCAGACCCCAGCTACGAAGAGTCTTCAGCACTCTGGCTCCAGAGCTTGCTGCACTTCTGGCTGTGACCAGGAAGGTCCTTATAGGACAATTTAATCGTTCGTTTTTCGCATAGAACTTCTTCTGGAGTTTCCCTAGGTCTTCCAGAAAACCTTTCAAAGGACCCTGAGTATGAAATACCACAAGCATATTAAGTATTTGTCCACAGCTCCCAAAATCATTCTTTTGCTTTCTATCACATTGCCAGTTACATACAGGATTCCTTCCCTAATGCTAGGCTACTCAGCAAATTCTCTATGTAATATGTCCAAAGGGGTCTGCACCCTCACTAGGAATTCACAAATTGGAAAAAAAGTTAAAACCATAATCCTACATGGTATGATCAGTAGTAAACTGATTCTCATTAAGTCTTACAAGATCTCTTACAATATGAAGTTATAACTATAGTCTTTAACTTTAATAAAATGTTCTTTAAAAACACTTAACTCTTTTTACTATGAACCATGAGCCACAATTTTTTTTTCTGTGCAAAAACTAGTAAGAGACCTAATTACACAGGCATCACTAAACTCTTTCCAGATTAATGACAGTATTAGAATTACACTCCGATTAAAAGAAGTGATAGTTTGGGTCAAACTGCAATATATTGCACTGCCCAGCACTTTCATAAACCAAGCTTTTATTCTGAATTTATACCTTTTTTAACAATAGTAGAATTGGTCTTTCAGTTTAAGCTAATGTTAAAATATTTGTGGGTTTTAGACAAATGGCATAGGTCTGCTTGGGAATAAGCACAGCTACTACCCTGTTTCAATAACCAGAATATCCTGGTGTTTGAAATTAACATAAATAATCAAGGAAATCAGTAGTAGCCTTTCATTTTTCTAATGATACAATTAAAATACAACTGTAAGTCACTGTCTTATATATGCAGTTCTCAGTGAAGTAGGAGATCTGGTGAAAGGACTGCAATGGTGGGCTCTTTTATGTCAGACATGCATTTTAAAGATTATCCTTGAAAAAGGAAATAAATAGGGCAATTACATACACACTGGGGGAATTGGAGAAAGATAGCAGCAGTGAAAATTATCAGATGTTTTGAAAACTCACCGATTCAAAGAAGTACAAACCTGTGCAAGAGGCTTATTTTCATTCAGCTGTTCATGTTCAAAAAATCTATCTAATCCTTGCTCTTTGACAATCTGTTCTGATTCATCAGAAAAGAGAACCGCATCTCCATCAAATGCTACTCTCAACTGTGTATCCGAGTATGCAACATCTTTGTTGGCAGCGAACATCGTAGCTGATGCGATGCCTGAAAATGGATCAGAGAACCTCGGTTAGCATGTCCTGCAGAGTCATTCATTAAACTGTCAGCAGTTCAGTTCCGACAACTTATTTGTGGTGACCTTTATATATGGTGAGCAGAAACGATCACTAAAGCTAATTAGTAATGGCTGTTCTGAAACACATATGTATGGAAGCTGTCCCATTGACATAACTTCTTAGACATGCTTCCTTCCACTTATATGATAAGAATATACAAAAATGGTCCCCAAGGTGTGCTGAGACAAAGCAGGAAGTTCCAAGGAGACCACTGAATCAAACTATTTGCTATTTTTTAACTCCTTACAAAACACAGAAGCTGGCTTTTGTTAAGTCACATCAAAGAAATTGCTCTATTCAAATAGAAGTTGAACAGAGGTAAGGACGTGTGTATGGGAGTTCATTGCTTGTAGAAAGAGAAAAGAGAAGAAGAAAGAAAGAAAACAGAAAGGTGTGACAATGGTAGAGGGTAATTAAGTTGTCATTATCAGCAGGCTGAGGGGTCAGAGAGCAATAATAATACAGAGAAAAAAACTAATTTTATTTCAGTAAATAAAAATAAGTGATAAGTTTGCACCATACAAAATTGTGACTTTCTGCATTTGATGCAGCAGCACTACTTTTTGTGAAAGACACATAATATTCATTTTCTAACAAGCTCAACAGAGAGAGAACAAAAGCGAGTCAATTCAAACCTGCTTCTATAGCTTCTTGCACTTTTTCAGAGTCTGCTGAGAGGTACAAGTTCGTAAGGTACGCAGTCAGGTAACCAATAGGACTTTTTCCTCCCGTCATACAGAAACGTTCAATTGTTAAGCCTAAAGTAAGAACAGCACAACAAGGTGTGACTCTGCCTTGACACTACAAACCTGTAAAAGGAACCCATTAAAAGGTATGCTAGCCTACAGCTGACAGTAAACTTAAAAAAGAAAAATTTGTTCACCATAATTTCAACAAGTTAGACAACCTGACTACAATGTTTGATCAGCCCTTCCTCCTTGAGAATTAAAAAAAAAAAAAAATCCTTCTAAGACAGCAGAATAACTGCTCTGAAGGTACATGTATAGGGGGCACAAATACCAAACAACAAAAAGTTTACAGACTTCTCAGAAATTAAGATTCACACCTGACAAGTTAAATCTAGAGCTTTGGACCAAATACTGTTTAACACTTTCTCACTTATGCTGACACCCCAAAATAAGTATCAGCCTCTGAGGAATGGGTGTCAGTACCAAAGAAGCTGCTTTTACCAAGGCAGGAATAGGAAAAATAAAATGAATTCATTTTATTATGTAACAGCAAGCAGTTCTACAAGGTAGTATTTATTTTACTTACCATAGTGATTGATGCTGTTTATCAGTCTCACTCCCACTTGGGCATGGTTATTAGTCATCAGAACAATATCGAATCGTTCTTCATCATCAGGGTACAGCTCAAGAAGCCGGGCATTGACATGCTCCAGTGCCTGCAGGTTAAAAATGTGGAAGTCAATAGACAAGTGGAATGTGCCTCATTTCTTAATCACTGTGGTTTCAGTGATAGGACTGTCTTGAAGGGGAATGTGAAACACCTGATAGTTTAACTTGCCCAACTTGTTTTATTCCTTTCTGCTCTCCTGCTCCCAGCAACCATTTGACTGGGTTCATTTGAAAGGAAGCAAGTAACTTCCTTTTGCCAAGTTACAGAATTTAACTTTATCATGGAAATCCTTTTTCTTGGGACACCATAATCATCCAGAATAAATCAATGCATTGCTGAACATTATCATAATACCTATTAATCTTTTTTTTTTTTTCCCTTGTCCACCTCAAACTTGGACTTCCTCGTCCACTTGAAAATTGTTCTTGTGAAATCAAGGAGAAAGCGTAAACTACTTGTTTTGCATGCACAAATGTGAATTGGGGCCACACACTTATGCAAAGATTTACTGACACAGTTCAGGTGGTCAGGTGTCAAAGACTGTCCTTAAGTAATGAGTGCAAAGTCATATCCTATCAAACATTATTACCTTGGCGATTTCTAATTGCAGTACTGAATGAGCCAGATTTTGATTCATTTGAGATCTCTTTAAAGATAATGGGCCAACATGTTACATGCACAGTTTGGCATTCTTGTGTCCTTGGCCTTTCATCTGCTCATCTCTCTCTGTATCCATCTGTTCTCTCATCTTATTTAGAATCTTAACCCTTTGGGGTAAGGTCTGCTTTTTGCTCTAGATTTATTCACAGACCTCTGCTTTGGGATCTTGGCCGTTGAATGGAATTCCTTGGGATTACGGCAACAAAGTCAACAATGAAACATCAGATGAATGCAAGATGGGTTGACTTTCATTAAGATGCTTTACAAAGTCAGGTCAATTGTTAAGAATTAAAATGCAGATTTCATTATTAAATTCTGGGAATCTCACTTTAAAAAGCATGGCTATGTCATGTGGGACTGTGCCTAGGAAAACTCTAAGTGAAGGCCTGGTATAAGGCCTAGGAAAAAATCTTAGTATGTGGTCATAACCCATTTCGATTGCTAATACTCTACTACACTGGCAATTTCTTAAAGTATTAGAGAATAGGGGGGAGTGGAGGACGAGATGTCATTTGTTGTCCAGTGCCTGTACACTTTGCAGCCCAAGGAGATCCTGGCCTGTGATGAAGATTCTTAAAGTTCTACAAGCACGAGATATAATACTTTTAAGTTAGTACCTTAAAGATTTCAATAAAGTTATCCAAACAAAATACATTATTCCTTTTTGCCTTCCTTGTCTCCATGTAGAAAGTATCACCCAACAAACCCACAGTTCTCTAGCCTAATGATTCCTGTGACTAAGCAGTTTATGAGTATCTAAAAAAATATAAAGAATTAAAACGCAAATAGCATACCGGAAGGGAATGGAGGTCAAGGTGCATTTAGCTGAGCACAGCTAACAGCTCTGATTTTCAAAGCATGAAGAGTTAAAACAGTCAAACCTCGCTTATATTCAAAGTGAATTTGACACTGAACTCTAACAAATCTCTTGAAAACTGACTGTGCTAGCAGGGCTACTATCTCTAGCTGCTACAGATAGGAAAAGATACAGTAAATTCACTAGTTGGCCTAGCCTGACTGGTGTACAAAGTGAATTATTTTATGACCGCACTTTTATGTTAAGACCACCTTTACAGTGCTTGTGCTATTAATGTCATTAACAGCTGTCTGTTATACTTACAACAGTGTGGGTATTGACATAAGTAATTTTTCCACCCTGTATTTCCAGAAAGTGATAAATGCGGAAAATGTTTTAAATTCCGGAGAGTAAAACTGAAGTAATGAAAATCTGCTTTTAAAACCTGGAGTAAGTGTTCTGCCACAACTCTGCTGTCAGCAAGTATGACTGCTAATTATGGTTTAATAAATTTTCTCAAATTGCTGCGGTAGAGCTTATCAAACAATTCTCAATGGACACGAACTGTGTAGATGGCATTTTTTCAAGTCAGTCCCACTAAAACCTGTGTTCCTCAACACCATACATATTTTTCGTTTTTTTCTTTTGTAATTTCACTTGCTTTCCATGCTGGAGGCTGTTTACCTTGGCCATTTCTCTTATCTCGTGCAAAGAAAGCAAAACACTCCATTTCTCCTCTGCTTAAACGCTGACTCCCAACTAGGAGGTCTAATTTCTTTTGCTGGTCCTCAAGAACAATTTCCAGGGTGACAACGAAAGCAAGGAAAAATTAAAGCTGACCAAGAAAGAAAAAAAGTATGTTCATTTCTGAATAAAGTAATCCGAATGATATTGAATCAACGCCGCCTTTAATCATAGGAGTCCTATTACGAGTGCGGCGTAAAAAGGGAATGAGGAACTACGACGTTTTGGTTCTGGCTTTTTGGGGAGGGGAAGAGGTTGCAGCAAACTTACAACGACCTGGGGGCCTGGCTTCGCTGGAAACAGTCTTAAAAGGAAAAGCGCTTCGTGCGCCCCGCGGAGAGCGCGGTCTCCTCCTCACCCGCGCCGGGGACACGAGCGGTGACGCCGCGGGTGAACCGGCGGTGCGTGAGGCCGGCGGTACGTGATGTCCCGCAGGCGCTCAGCGTTAGTGCCGGCGGGGAGGGGGGGGGGGGCAGAGAGGAGGGGTGCCCGGGGGTGTTGGGGAGATGCGGGGATGATGCCGGGCTCCCCGGCCGCGGCCAGCCCACCGCCGAGGGAACGAGTCCCCGGCACGTTTCGGCGGGGCAGGGCCAGCCCCGCCCGAGGAGGCTTCGGGCTCTTCCTCTTCCCCAAATTTGGCCTCGCAGCATCCTCCGCGGCACCCCCTCCCCCTCCCACCCTCGCCGGGCCATCCCGCCCCGGTTCGCCGCGGGTACCTTGACGAAGTAGAAAGCCGGTCCGGGTTTGAGGGTGACGTTCTCGTTGTCCTGCTGGTACTCCACGTACTTCTCCAAGCCGTGCTCCTCGTAGATCCGCCGCTCCTCCACCAGGTCGAAGAGGGCTCGGGACGAGACGGCTACCGTGATGGCGTGCTGGGGCTTGGGCTGCGGAGCGACCGGAGGGTAGCGCCGGCCCGCAGCCCCCGGCCTCGGGGGTGTCCCCGGCCTCGGGGACCTCCCCGTCCCCGTCCCCGTCCCCGTCCCCGTCCCGCCCGCCCGCACTCACCGGCCGGGGTCTCTTGGAAGCCAGGTTGTCGTAGAAAGCCTTGGCGGCCGCCCAGTCCTGCTCGGCCTCCTGCAGCCGCACCTCCGCGCCGTCGCCGGGCTGGGTCGCCTCCGGGCCGGAGCCGCTCATCCTGGCGGGCGACGGGGGCTGCGGGGAGCGGGCGCGGCCGGAGCCGCCGCGGGCCACCGGGAAGCGCCGCCGCTGCTGCTGCTGCCGCTGCTGCTGCTGCTGCTGCCGGCGGCGGCGGCCGGCCCGCCCCGCCCCGCTCGGCTGGGGCAGGGGGAAGTCACCCGGGCGCCGAGCTTTCCCCGGCCCGCCCTGCCCGGCCCGGCCCGGCCCTCCCCTCCCCATCTTCCCTCCCCTTCCCCGGCGGCAGCACCGGCCTAGTGGGGCCGCGGCGCCGCGGCCTTCCCCCCGCGCCGCTCGGCAGGGCCGCAGCGTCTCTCCTCATGGCGCGGCCCGCGGCGGGGGCCGGAGCCGCGGCCTTTCCCCGCGGCCTGTGAGGGGGAGCGGGGCGCTGAGCTGCCGCCTCCCCTCCCCAGCGCCCGCTGGGACCCGACGGCTGCGCGCCGCGGTGCTTCCAGGGGCAGCAGCCTCCAGCACGGGTCGTATCCCCGGCATCGGAGAGCTGCTAGTTAGGTGCGGTGGGTGAACTGACTTCGCGTTATCGGCAACAAGTTTCCAGGAGACCTCCCGCATAACGTAGTGATCATGTCTCCAGCAGTCAAGATGGGCTGGGTGTGAGCTGGGGGTCCTTTGCTCCGCACAGCGACGCAGAGAGTACCTTCGAGAAACAGTAATTTGGACAGTAGCGCTGAGGGCGTGCGCAGCACGCGCAATAAACTGTTATTCTGGCGCCCGGTTGGAGGGGTCCTGGACCCCAGAACCCCACACAGGCCTGTGGGCTACTTACCTAATACGCGCCTCTCGGAAACCCGCAGACCTGCTTATCTCAACCACAGCAAAGGTTGCCAAACTGATGAGCTAGAGGAGAGAATGGAAAGCGAGGAAAGAAGCAGATTTTTCTCCTGAGCTAGTACGGGGTCTGGCACAGCAGACCCACAGTCTTTGCTGTTGTTGGTAGCCAGTGACTCGGTATCTGTATGTCATAGCCCATGTAAGCACCAATATTTTGAAAGGACGCTCTAAACATTGCTTCTGACCCGGATCACTGCATAATCTTTATCAAATGGTCAAGCCTTTCTGCTTCCATCCAGTCTCCAAAAAGGAGCATAATTATTTTTGCTATTTTTGCCTTTTTCTTTTTTTTTTTTTAATGTGGCTTCCCAGTGAAAGGAGGCTTATGTGATTATACCATCTGTCCGTCATTCCCCAGTGATGTCCAGTTCCAAATGAATTTGACAGAAGGATAAAGATCTCAAAGAGATTTAAATTCTTAAAACATTTAATGAGAATCAACCGCAGCATATAATTTGTTGCCCTACTGGGGGAAAGACTAGTGCAAATGCAGCATATTTATCTGCTTGTTCTTCTGCTACGTAATAGCAAATGAATACTCCCTGGCTTATCTGCCATCTCCAAATCTGCCACATTGCCTGTTGCCCAGCTAACCAGGGAGGGATCTGGAAGCAGGGAAGTGGTGGAAACCGGGAGGTTAGAGTAAATGGGAAACGGGAGTTGATCATACTGGGGAAGGGGAACTGGAAATATGAGGTAAAAGGAGAGATACTGAGAGTAGTGTGTTAGGAAGACAGATGCAAAAAGAGGGGTTAGGATCCCTGTAGGTGGCTGTTGTCATGGGAAGATGTAAGAGTCATAAATCTGAACAAACCTGATTTTACTGGCTCTGCTACTGATAGATGTGCCTGTTTTCCTTGAATTTTGATCCTGAATATTTCACCCTAGTGTCTGTACTCAGAGCTGTAGCATGACATGCTGCTGAAAGCACCTGCTCCCCTTCCAGCAGTCAGGTCAGGCACATCCCCGCTTTCCAACCCTCTTCTCCATGAGCTGCTGCAAGCCTGTCACCAGGCTGAGCAGCCAGGATTGGGAGAGCCTAGAAGAAGGGTTCAAGCCACAGAACAGCTGCTCCTGGTCCCAGTCACCACCACTGTCCTGCTCGGAGACTTCAGCATCAGTCTAAGAAGGTCAGCTCTAAGAAGAGGCTATTCCTGGTTAAATACTGCAGGTGAGTCTATTGCCCATGGAGAAGAGCGGAAAAGAACAGGAGGAGTCAGGAACCAGTTCTCTGATGGTTACAAAACTGAACTGTCATCTCTGTGTGAACCTGCAGCAATACATTTTGCAGAGCTGTGTCCAGGTTGAATGCTTGTCGTGCTGTATTCCCCACCACCCTGCATCTACTCGAGAGCAAAATCAGAGCTGCTCAATCATGTTCTTTATTTTTAGTCCCCGTCCCCCCAAGAAAAGAGTCATCACTCAAGCGATGAAGACTCCTTTTAACCTTTGTAAGACACCTGAAAACTTTAAAGATGGTAACTTGGTACTGGGCTGGAGCACTGCTGTTGAAGTGCTGCTGCTGAAAGCAATGCTATGCTAACATAAATATTTTGCTCGCCAGACCCACATGGTATCTCTACGTAGCACTCAGCCGTGTGAACATATGCACTGAACTAAGATGTCTCTGTTGTGTGCTCGGTTGCTTGCTGCTGACATACCCTCCATTTCCTCTTTGCTGGAGATTGTGAACTGAGGGCCTAACATGAAAGACTTCCAGCTTTAGCACTTTATAAATGAAATCTTGACTTTCCAAATGCAGTGTGTAGCAACCTTATCTACATCTAAAAAATGTAGTAATGCCCATGGGGTTCCAGGAAAGAGCTGTGTCTTGCTTTTACTAAATCTCCTGAGGATTCTAAGAAATAGGAATGGATCCAAAATTGAATGACTTTGTGGTTTCTGAGCTAAGCTAGAAAGGAAAGGAATTTTCTGCTATCACCCATTAATTTGTAGGGCATTTGCATTTAAACAAACAAAAAAGAATCTGTGTTACTATCTTTGTATGTACTTTATAGCAAGTGTGCAGCAAAAGTAAGTCATGCACATGCTCTGAAGCCTGTTATAAGTAGTCAAATGAAAAGCAAGTTCCCCTGCCTGAGCTGTCAATATTTTTCCTATGTTAAGAATAACCACTAAGTAAGATTGATATGTTCTTGTTCAAGAAGGAGCTCAAAGTGCATTACTAATTTAAAAAAAAAAAAAAAAGTGGTGTTTTTTCTTCTTTTGATAGCTCCATCTATCTGGAAAGATGTGAAATATTTCTGAATATTTAAAATAGTGAGATCAGAAGTTAGGAGAAGACTCTCAATGGAAAGACTTTTTCTCCCTTTAGATGTACAGATCCTAATACATATTGTGCATGATTATATCACAAACACGTAGACTCCAGGGCCTAACTCTCAGAGTCATGTCCGGGTCACTTCAGAGTATGATTGCGCTGACTTTTACTTCATATATGCATTGTGATTTTTCATGCTGAGATCCCAATACCCATAGCATAATTATGGTGTTCCCAGAAGGAAGGAACCCGAGAAGGGCTTTGATCTAGGTTAACCTGCTGTAGCAAAATGTGTGGCAACACTGTCACATTACATCTGACCTGCCAGATAAATAATTTGGAAAACCCTCCTTGTCTGTAGATAATATAAATACTTCTGATGCAATCCTAGAATTCAAGACCTGATTCTTTAAAACAGTTAACAGCTGATTTTCTGTATGTTTCCACAAATCCTCAATGTGGATCTCAGGCAGTCTGTATTCCTTTGGTCACCTGCCTCCTGTTGATCAAACTTTGTCTAACACAGGCAGAAATGACAAAAAAGCAGTTGGTTTGTGCCAAAGATGTGCATGATGAAGCTGCTTCATGCCTTGAAGGCATATGTATTCACGCTGAAGAAATCTTCCCATTGCATCACAGTATTCACTTTCCCTTTTCATCTCATGATGCTTTCTAGTTCATCTAACAGTCCTTCAGGTTATTTTGGTCCCTCCTCAGCAGTATTTTCTGTTCTCTCTCTCTCTTCCTTCCTCTCCTTCCCTCCCTCTGGGTTTGTGCGGGGAAACAAGAATGCAAAAACCTGTGGCATCACATTGTAATCTATGGCAACCGCCTTGTGTCTTTTCCTGGCTTTGCTTTGCTGCTGGTCTTTCTTTAATAATATGTTCATTTGCAACAGCCACATAAATTACGTAGTGACATAGATCTAAGGTGATCTATTCCATCTCCATCATTCTGAGCATGACTCATTCCAGTGTTCATGTGACAGGTTAGGTGACAAGCGAAGCTGAATCCAGCACAAGTGCAGAGGATTGCTACTGAGGAGCCATAAGGTTCACTGACGTGTGATCTCTTTTCCCTAAGCAATCCTGTTTAATTATTGCAAGGGTAGTTTCATTCTTCCTATCATTTAAGTTTTCTGTTCCTTAATCTTGTCCGGATGAAATCAGCAGCCAAGTTGTGTCTTCAGCTTTTTGGAGATTTCTTCTCTCTAGAGGACTTCATATAATTTTTCCTAGGAAAATATAATCCATAACAGATCTTTATAGAACTGAACTGTCTTCCTAACTCATCTGAGCTGAGCAACAAATTATTAGCTTACTTTACCGCAAGAAAGGCTCATCACATAATTGCAAGGTTTCAAAACAAATCAAGAAGAATTCTGAAATTCAGATAAAGTACTATTTTTACCTAGATGTTAACTAAAAAGGTAGGAAAGCAGTGCCTTAGCTCCAATGCTGAATACGCCTGACCCACCTAGTAGTTTGCCACAAAGAGAACTGAGCAGCATTCAGTGACTTCTCTTACAATAGAGCAGGAGTCCAGCTTCAAGCAATCCTGGCCATCTCGCCAAGAACATGGAATATGACAGATAAGACAAGAATACAGTCTTGTTGAAAGCCTGTGGTCAGAAAAGGCTCAACAAATGGCACATATGCTATCACAAAATAATTATATTGGTGGGTTTTGAGTTAGAAAAGAATCAGTAATAAAGTCATAACTTCTGTCTTTAAAAAAAAGAAAACCAACAACAATAACAATAGTAATAGTTTTAGCTGGTCAGGATTTGACTTTGCAGTACTGGAATTGCTCTGTAGGCATTTACAGAACACAGGGAAAAAAAAATATGCGCTGCAGGAAGGTTTGTCGCTGTTCCAAGCTTAAACAGAAGAATATTTGCATTACAAAACAACCACACATAAGATGGAAGGTGGATAAATTGTACACGCAAACCCTATGGGGTTCCTAGCTCCTACTGAATAAAAAGTACAATATCATGAAAAATTTTAAATTCAGCTCTGTATAATAGAGACAGTTGTTTCAGTATTTTTCATTATGCACCAATTATCTCTTTAATAATAGAAATAAATGGAGGCTCCAGTCACGCAAGCAGCTCCACACAGGGATACGTCTGTGCAAGTCCGAGACCTAAATTTTGAAACCCTATTGATTCATTTTACCATAACAAAAGAAGTTAAACTATTCTAAGATTCACTGTGGTAATTACATGTTTTATTCTGCATTAAATACCCATGATTTAGCTATTAGGTTGTGCTAGCTTCCACAGGGGTTCAACTTAAGTATTAAATTAGGTTAAAATCTTTAATGAGAAAATCACATTGAAAGAGATTCCTAGGTCATATTTTTGTGTGCTCGTACAAAAATACCACAGATATATCACTTAATCCCTGTTGCACTGTGCTAGTTATGGTTTTAAAAAAATGAGAGAACAAGCAAGACTGCTAGATGTGTTTCTCCTCCCCCCTCTCCAAGGCATACATAGAAAACCCATTCAAGCAACGTGTAGTTTCCCACCCGTTTCCTGAATGGAACAAGGTATCCAACAATGTGTGCGCTCGAGTGACACTGATGGGGGCTACTGCACGGCCCCTGCTGCTCCAGCTGAGCAGTCCCACGGGCTTTCGGCAGCAGGAGCAATGGCAAAGCAGAACCATCAGAGCAAAAACGTCCACTGATTGCGTTACGGCACCGACTGCCTTTCACACATATATTGGGAAAAACAAATCCACTGTTTTCCTACAACAGGACATCTGCCTTTCCTCTTTACGTACATAGCAAGTCTCATTCTAGCCTTACCCCATGGTGTAACTCATGAATAATGGGACCTACACAGCAGGCTGGGAGACAGGATTTTTGTTTACATAGCCAACCCTCCTGCTACTGTCCTTGAGGACAGAGCCTTTTTGTTTGTTTCTTATGAGTATGTGAAAAAAATACACTTTCTACACACTCCTAGGCAATGAAGGATAGGGATATAGTTTGAAAATGTACAAATGGCTCCAAGCAAGGGGTGTGGGACAGTGTGATTACACCTATTAATAAAGGAGACAAGCTTTAATTGCAGTGAGAGTGCTTTTGACTGCCCAGAGTTACCACCCAGTTCCAAGAAGGGGATTGTACGTGATTAGTGCAGCGCTCCTGAGGGGGAAAGAGGAGCCAGAAGTGTAAATACAAGAGGAGATTTAGGGCTTCTCTAAGCTACAGCTTCAAACCTGTCAGCAACCTGCGCACAACATCTCTGTTATTTTAGTTATGATGCGATTCTTTTTTGCAGGGAATGTGTATCCCATTTCTGGTTCAGGTCCCCTCCCTCCTTTTGGCGAGTTAAGCATTTGGGAGAAAACGAGTAAAGACCAAAAGTGATGATAATATATTATTGTTTGTGTTATGCTGGTTTCCAAGGGCCTCAAAAAGCATCAGGGAGCTGTTGTGTTTGATGCTGTAGGAACACACAGGAAGGCACTCCCCATACGACATCCCTCCTCCCTTCTTGAGTCCTCTCAGTAGGTGGAAGATTATTTTTGCAGACCTCTCCAAGCTCAAGCATTAAGTATGAGGCTCGTACAGTTGCCTTTCTCCATGTGCTTTCCCACAGCTGGGCTGTGGTCTCATGCATTTGCAAAGCAGCGCTTCAATCCCTCTCCAGCACTTGGCCTCCACACGGCCAAGAAAACTGGGCTGACCTAGTCAGTGTGATCGCTAACGGGAATTAGCTGGTGCAGAGGGTCATGAGACGAGGTTATGGGACTCAGCTGCAGCCAAAGGTGAGACCCACACTCAAAAGCTCCTTGTGCTATGGCTTCTTCTTTCGTTGTGTAACTCAAATGTTCCTCGGACGTGTTCGTCAGTTCACACTGTGCATGCATCGGGGTAGAAAATAGTCCAGAAGTCTGCTTTTAGTTCCCTTGAAAGCCACCTTCAAGTTGTATTACTTACATCAAAGCAGTATTTACATTTCTCTGTTTTCAATATTTTTCTTTAGGGCATGGAAAGATAACAATATGAGCAGTAATGGCAAAAGTAACAACAGTAATAACACAAAAGCAATGTTTCTGGTAGGAAAAAATGATGTATAGTTCCGTAAGTGTCTACATCACAAAATCCAACCCTCATTTTATGTGATGCTATAAAATCACAGAACAAAAAGAGAAACTCAATGGGATTTCAATAGGCCATGGATCATATAACTGGGTGATCTGAGTTATATTATCAGCTCCAGCTCCTCACCTTGAACAAAACACATCAACTGTCCTGCTTTCATCCTATTTTCCTTCCTGTACAAAAATTTCTACATTGGATGCAGTCATTATGGTCTTTCTCTGTAAAGAAAAAGGTATGTGTAGAAGGCAGTTCATTCCGCTGAAGGTTTAGCTTGCACCCTGGATGCTCTTCTTTTTCACATGGAGACCCTAAGCCAACTGCATTGCTGAGGCCAATGCCTTGGGTAAATGTGTGCAATGCTGGTGCAGTGCAGGGGAATGAATCCAGACTTCTGAATCTAAGACGTTTGAACAAGATTAATGTTCAGGCTCTCCAGAGGTACTGGAGAGCCTTTTTAACTGCAGGCTTTTTAACCTGCCTGGCAAGCCCTGTGTAGGACTCAAAAGAGGGAAGCTACAGGTCTACCAAAAGATGGAAGGTCTGCGAGAAGTGCAGTCAAAGGTAACCCAAGGATCTCCAGAGTAGCTATGGTGGTACTGGTGTGTCAATGTGGCAGCAGTAAAGAGGACAGCACAACTAGCCAGCGTTTTTACAACCTAGCCTGGCCCAGTGCTGCTGTGCCTGTTTCTGTGTCGGATAATTCGATTTTGTCCTCATGGGCTGGAGTCACAACCTTGACAACCTCGTGCTGTGTGAGCGTACCTCAACGAGTTATTTCTGTTCTACTGAAATACATATTCTGTGGTTTTGTATGTGTATTACTGTGTGAAATTCAGTGGTCTGCGGCATGAGGGAGGTTATACAGGTTGATAGGAAAGGCTGTTCATGTGTTTAAACTCAGTGAATCACTGTGAGTTGGGATTGAGCGGAGTTTTTAGAGAGACTCGGGCTGAGAGACTGTGAACGTGCAGAGAGCAGGGCTCTGACAGTTCCCAACAGCCTGGTCAGATTTGCCGGTTCTCTGGTGACAGTGCCTACCACTGCCTGCGTTTGGTTTTAATTAAATTGCATTGAGTGTTTTTGTGACCTGCAGCCATGTCCTTTTATACTGCCCTGTCTGCTCGCAGAGGCTGAAAAGATTACTGTAAATCAGGAATTAATGTGATGCTGGGGTGAGTCAGAAGGCTGAGCTGGTCCTGAACTCAGCCTCTAACAACATCATTGCAATACCCACTGCTAGGCACTAGTCACAGAATTGAAGCTGAAAGTCTGGTGCCTGGCTAAATTTTGATTTGGGTAACTAAATATTATAATATACTGTGTAGAAAGTAGAAAAAGCAATGAAGAGTAAGAAAAGATTTCCCAAGTCTATTTCCTTGATTTCACAATAATGTGACTATATACACCAATGTATGTATTAAAACCAATTAGATTTCTTTTGTTCTCTGTTGAAGTTGGAAAGCTGTTATAGTCTCTCAGACATATTTTCTCTACTTCCCAGACTGAAGCTAATAGATAAGTCTGTCATACCAGAGCTTTTCATGATGTTACCCTTGTCTCCATGGTGGTGTATCTTCACAGCCTTTATTTTGGTGAGTTGTTCTCCCCACTAACTCCAGGTGTCCTTCTCTGCATCTGTTCCAATTCCAGTAAGCCTTCCATGAACCACAAACCCCAACATTTCATTGAATATACCAATGTCTTACCAGGACTTCTTGGAATTACATTTACCAGAATACTGAACATGTCACTTGGATTGCTGCAAATAACTCGTAGATTATGAACCACCCATTCTTTAAGGCTCTGTACAAACAGACATAAGCCAAATGCTGTGCCTCAAAAAGCTGCCCGTAAGCAATTGAACAGGAATAAGAAATTTGGGCACCTTCTAAGCCTTAACTTGTGTGTCACACAGTATATACTCATTTTATTTTGTCCATATTTACTAATTATCATGTCTCATTATTAACAGCTTTTGTTAACCATGGAGATGCTAGTTTTCTTGTTCTTTTTGTTAAGCTCCTGATCTTGTACCTTGTACCATTGCATTTAATGTCATTTTTAATCTGCTAGTTTACAAGACCATTCAACCTTATTAAACAAATAAAAACAAATCTGATAAAATTTGCTGACTTCTTAAAATCAGGAAAGATATTGACTAAAAACTAAGGTTATTAACAAAAGTTAAGTAAAATCAGATTAATGAATGACTCAGGAGGAATTAACAGAGCCAATGAGTTTCCACATGTCCCATTTAGTAGTTCCTTCCCCACCCTAAAATTCTTTTAATACCATCTGTTTTTATATGTAATATGAAAATTATTCAGTAATAAGTCATAAACTATGGTGTCATATCACATAACCAAAATAAACTTTTCTATAGACCTTCAAGAAGATTAGTTTTGAAGTACTTGCTCTGTATAAAAATCAGATATTAATGAAAAAAATGTTTATTTGTGCATGACCTGCCTTTGTTATGTAAATGAATGCAATTTTTCTTTCTTTCTAGTTTTGACTTAAAGCTTTGAATACTACTTAGTATCTTCAACTTATTTTCAGCTGACTTAATTAATAGTTGTTTGATAAAAGCTATATATAGCTATCTCTGTAGATATTGCTTCTCTAATATCCTCACCATTTATACTAATCAAGTAAAAATAACATTACTTCTTATCCAGCGAGGAGGTATGTGATGAAATCTGTTGTTTATCAAATCCAGAAGTAATTAGCGCTTATCGTTACTGGTACCATTTGTTCATCCATTCATTCCTACCAAAATGACACAGTTCCTGTTGATACTTATATCTCTAATAATATCACAGATATCTGGATATGGTATTTCTCACTGTCTTCTCTAATCAGTTTTATAGTTTTCTGCCTTATGCATGACTCTCTTCCACATGACATCTTTCAATTAAGGTCTATGGTCAAAATTCTGTCTTTCCTGCCCGTAGTGAGATATTTTCATCAGAAAAATTTCACTTATCCAGAAACTGGCTTCTCTGTCCTGGAAGAGGCTCAAATGAGCCACAGCAGACCTTCAGTGACAAAGGTTCCATACAGCCCCCACAGAAGTTAAATCTTTAACACTTAATAAACCATCTCAGAAATTGAAAATGGCATAGGAATAACTGGGTTTGTTCTGTTGGCTACAAATTCTTTTAAAAGGGAAAAGTTGCAATATATCTGGGCAATAGATTTCTTCTGGTTGTGTAAGAACTAAGTTAGAAACCCTGTGTGTAAGTCACTTAGATCTCCAGTTCAGCTGAATTTCATCAAATTATAAATCCTCGCCAGTCATGAATGTCAAAAAAGTACCACTGAGAGCAAGGGAAAAAAAAAAAAACCAACCTGTATTTTGTTGTAGTTTCCCCCACCATAATAGCTTCTGAGTAGTACAAAAGCATTAGTCGAAAAGCTCTTGATACTCTAGAATAGATTTTGCTTATTTTTTTTCTGTAAGTTACAGCATGTTGGCAGGAGGCTTTGGGGCATCCAAGTGAGAATGGAATATGCTCAGTGCAGATTACATCTTCAGCGGGTTCTTGCCTAATTCAAGTATATCTCTCCTGAGCATGTGTAAACAGATTTTCTAAAGCCTCAGAACTTGGCAAATTTAAGTTGATTTTCAGAAGCACGGCAAAAGTTACTTTAAAATATTAATGTGAGCCAAACAATATATTGTTCCGAAACTGCATTATAGGAAACAGAAGAACAGATTTTTCTGAAATAACTTTTCTCAGTCCAGGTTGAATTTAGAATAATAATAATAAAAAAAAATCGCAAAGAATTAAAGTTTGGCAAAGTGGAAAATATTAGTCAGCTTAAACTATAGCTTTTAATACATATTCTGCCAACAATGTATTCACTCCAAAAATGGGAGAACTCTTTGCAGCTGAACAAAAAGTTGTGAAATAACTGGTAGCCACATTCTTGGGTTTTATTTAGTGCCAAGAAAAAGACTCTAAATAGCAGACCATGCACCGCATATGATTCTGATGAAATGCAAAAGAAGGTAAGTAATCAATTAAATTGTAGTACAAAAACGTAGATAAAATGAATCTTTCAGAGGATTTGGACACCAGTTTCATAGTATGTCCCAATAAAGATAAGCGATACTGCAAAAATATGTGAAAACAGCAACCATGAAGTTTGTCGTACTAACCACTCTGATATCTTACCAAAAAAATAATAAGCTATAATAAGCTCATGTTTTCCTATAAGCCACTCTAAGGCATTTTTTGTGAGGTGGTCTCATGGTGCGTTGCATCAGTAGAGAGTTCAAATCCTGTTACCATTTCAAAATACTTCTTCCTATTTCAATCTGTACAATTGCACGGTGGTCATCAAAATTCCTCACAGATTCAGCTATTTAAAAAAGAAAAAAAAAGATAAATATCACTTCTTATCCCAAACAGAATTTTCGCAGTTTGTCCTAAAAGTCCCTCTTTTAAAACAAACAAACAAACAAACAAACAAACAAACAAACCAAGAAACAAACCAAACAAAAACCAAACCCCAAACTAGTCCAGATGCCCCTGAAATGACACAACTCCAGGTTTGATTCTTGACATAGGGTTTCAGGGCAGCATCAAATGGCATTTTCCCCAGCAAACAAGCTACCCCATTCAGTTCATAGTTCTGGTGAGGGTCTACAAATGAAGTAGTTTATTCAATTAGCACAGAACAGTAATGATTTGCTTGCATAGGATCCTCTCCATCTTCCAGTAAAATCACAGAGGTGCTCCAAGCCTCCATTTCTCCCTCTGCAGCTGCCAGGGGCACTGCAGCTCCAAAGCACCCATGTTGTGCTGGGGTAGCAGCTCCTCATCCCATGATGCCACCAAGAGGAACCTGGCATCAGGACCTCCAGGATACCTGATTCCAGCTTTTGTAACTGTTTGCAATGCAGTGGCTGCTCTCTGTTTGGGGGGGAGGCATGTCAAGTGCTAGGTAATGTGTATGTAATGAGTAAGAATGCTAGAAAGTTTCTGGCACTTCAGCTCCTTTCCAGTATGGCCATCTCCTTTCTGTTAGGGGTGAGACTGAAAATCCTCTTCACTCTTGCCATTGGATTTTAGAGTCTTATTGCATGACCTTATGGAGAATAAATGAAAAAGGCATCTAAGACCTTTTAAAGTGTGTTTTTCTACACCCAGCCACTGCTTAAATAGTAATTACATGTTTTGAGTTTCAAATTTCCTGCCAGTGACTTTCCTACTATTCTAGGACTGGCTTTTACTCTATATTTATTTTGAAAGGTTGCAACTTGCTTAAGGAAAAGAAAAAAAAAAGCAAAAATATTTATATTATAAAGTAACAAATGTGTAAAATATGATATGTGTGATATAAATCATGAAGATGAGATGAATGATTATTGTTTCTCTGAAAAAAATGTAGCATTAGAAAATGCAAACAAATCTGTTAAGAAAGTCATATGTGTTAAAATGGCTTGCTCACATTCAGAAGAAAAGAATGTGCATGTTGGATCACTAATGTAGAATTCTGTCTTTGGGTGCTTTTTTTCCCATTTGTTTTCAAATGTAGACATATGAAATAGCTGGAATATAACTGTGAACAGAAGGTAAACTGATGAAAGGAGTCCAAGCGCAGAGCTGGGTGCAACTCTGCGAGGCCATGGTCATGTTAAATATATTAGAGAATGATCTTGCAGCTGGTGCTAATGAGAAAAGAGAAGAAAGTAAAGCCTTCATAAACCTGTCCATAAAGAAATGCTCTTGTAGCACATGACATACAATACAAGCCATGCTACTTCTTCTTACATTGGCTGGGTGGTAAAGCCCAAACTGAACAGTTTGAAGGTGCTCCATTTTCTGGTCCTTACGTATTTTACTGCTGATGGCCATGGGAATACTCATTTACTGCTATTTGCTAAAAAGCTTAATTTGAATAGTCTACTCATGACAGGATCAAAGCTTTTGGGCAGAAGATTTCTGCTTTCAGGTCTCTGGAGACACCTTTGCCTCTGCAGCCTCAGTAGTTAACAATGTCAGGGTGGATATGGAAGAGGAGCAATATGGAGCAATATTAATATATTGTTAGTGATATCTCTATCATTTAGCAAAGGTAGCCTCAGACTCTTTGACATATCTCCCCTTTCCCAACATGTCCAGTAACATCTTTTCAGTATTTATTCCTGGAAAAGAATATGGAGATAACAAGGTGGTATTATGTGACTTTTTGGCTATATTTCTTCCTAATCTCCTGACAATGAAATACATCATCTGAGTTTTCCACTTCAACAGAAACATTTTTTCTAACAGGGTGTTTTACTCCTCCATAACTTGGAGATGATCAGAGTCCTGGCAGGCCAGTGGTCTGTCCAAGTGCCAGCAGAGAAGCTCCAGCCTGATAGCAGACTCAGAACTTCTGGTCTAATGGATGATGGTGGTGCCAGCACGTGTGTCTTCCAGGAGACAGGAATGTCGATCTCACACCGCACCAGGATTTCTTTCTCCTTACAATGGCTGTGAGGAGCAGCAGTGGTGGCATTGATTCCAGCTGCTGCCGCCCAGTTGAATGCCAAGACAGATAAACTGTGGGATGTTCTTAGCAGCTCCTCCATGAGGTAGTAAGATAAACACAAGAAACATAAGGCGATATTAAAGAGTAGATGATAATCCATTTTCAGGAAACAGCATTTCTCTAGCAAAAAAGGCTGAACTTTATCAAAGGGAAAACTTCTCCTGGAGGACTTGCCAAAGTAAATCTCTTTGATGCAAATGGTTTAAGCAAAGACATTCACCTTAATCTACTGTGCTGTGACCTGGTCTTCTGATACAGAGAATAATTATGGGTGTTTTCAGAATTGCTGTGGTCTGCAAATCCTCCAAACCTAAAATAAGTACTTATAGTGTTCCCATTTTACCACTCTGATCTTAAAGTCACCTACATTTCTCTTGAATTTAATAATATGTAGTGCCTTTAGACTTTGCTACTTAAAAGGACTTCACTGCCTTGTGAAGGACAGATTAAAAAAATGCAAGTCCTCATTAACAAGTTTCTTTCAGCTTTACAGTTTTATTATTGTGCCTGTGCTAAAAGGGATAACATCTAATAAAATGGATGACCCACAAATGACTTGCCCAAAGGGTAGTACAAAATGGAGAGGAAAAGATGAGTGTTTAAGTGTTGAAATTATTATTTTCATGCAGATTGATCTTTGTGCTAGTTTGCCACCCCGGACAATTTCAGTTTAGTTTATTTGTGTTACAGTAGTAGTGACAATGTAGTTAAATATAGCCTCTGAAAACAGGATCTCTGCCTGTTTCATTTGTATTCTACTGTTCTTTCGTTAAACATTTCTTCATCTTTGCAGAGCCAAATTCTTACAATAATAAATCAGAGACACCTAAGGTTCTTGCCAAGTCAAATATCTACAGTTTCTGGCAATTATGTAATTTCCAGATTTGCTACAATGGCTCTTGCTGATAAGTCAATTGTCATAAAAAGAAATGTTCCAGACCAATCTTTATTAGGGTGTCCTTCACTGATCTGTGTAAAATAATCCCTCTCCTGCCCCACTCTCTTTTAGAAAAGGGAAACATAATTACAGCTTTTTCCCTTGCTTTGAATGACTCTTCATCATAACAATTTATATCTGGAAAATGTCACAAGAAAATGTGAAAAAGGTAAGTTTAAACCAAAGAAATCAGGCACTGCTGTTATTAATAGAACAGCTCAAAAATGTTTCCCATGATGTGTTATAATGGCTCTGTCTTATAATAAAATTTAACAGTGATGTATTTCCCTTGTTCTCAAGCTGATTTTGTACTAGAAGTCCAGACAAAAGTAATTTGTAGCAAAGGTCCCTGATCCAATGTCTGTATATGAAAAAGACTCAAAGGACTTCATGCCCATTTAAAAGCCCTTTAAAATGATTAATGGCTAAATGCATTACAAATTATCAAGTATTTCACACTGACAAAACAGAGGACTTGTTATGAGTTTTGGCCAAATTTTCCTTCCTTAGTACTTAGAGTATAATATCACATAAACAGTAATTGTGAGCACCCATTCAGAGTGGTGATGAGGTAAGGACAGATTAAAAAAAGCCCTGCATTTTTTGCCCATTTTTTCATGTAGTTGTTTTATGTTTAAAGGAGTGCTTGCAATCCTCATTACCACTTCTACTGCAAAGCATTCTCTGAGTCCTTCATAATTTTGATGGCAAATGAGGAAGAACAAAATGAAATCCCAGGATTTAGCTGTAAGTTCCCAATTTCTGGTCATACCTGGAAGTGATTCTGGCACCAACTCTGAAAAAGAAGCCTTTTTGCACTTAAAACCTAATGATTTATTTTCCAGCTCTCATCATAGTTTTTTCTTGAGTAAAAAGGCAAAGCTGGGATATATAGAAATGGGGCCTGTCCTGGCTAGTGGGGTTGGCCAATCTCATTCCCCATAGTTCATTTGAAAGAAAGCCCTAAAATATTATTGTTGGTTTTGCACAAGCAGAATTGTATAGTATTAACACAAAACCAAACACGAACCCCATGTCTTTCAGCAAAAAAAGAAAACTCTTATTGCAATTTGCATGCCTTGTAACCACCATGTTTGCCTCTGATGGCATTTCGGACTCCTCGGTGCTGGTGACGGCCACACAGCAAAGCAGAGCTATCTTCACGTGCAGCAAGCCCAAACACAGCAGCTCATTGATTCGCGTGGCTACGCTGGCATCCCCAGAAGGCAGGCTCGGGGCATCACTCACTTCGCCTCTGAAAAGCTCCCGCTTCTATCAGCAGCCAGCACTCAGCGAGCTGGCAGAGTGCCTTCCAGGGATCTGCTGGCCGCCACCTCCACTTGAACTGCCATGTAGGAACACCCAGAACCCAGTCCAAAACCTGTTGACAGCTAAGAATATATCGAATTATAATAGCTATTACATATATTTAATGACAGTATGTTTACACAACTTTATTAGGTCATACGCTTACTTTATGCAGAGAGCTGCTAGCTGTTAGCAAGTACGCGAAACTGCTGGTCTTACATATAAGTTCCCTGGTATCTTTTCTTGCAGTTGCAAGAGGTTTGAAACACACACAGGAAAAGCAAAGAGAACAGAATAGTCTACCATCTCAGAAACATTGTGGACTAACGTGGAGGAGACTAATTAATCATTCACGAGACACAACCAGCCTGTGAAATATCACAGAACAGAAAAAGGGACCTCTGTATGTCTGTTTATCCATTAACATATTATTTTCCAGTTTCTGTCTCTTTCTACAAAACATTGTTTTTTCCTCCATGTGTGTCGTGCCTTAATACTGTGCATATAACTCAATAACTGTTGTGAAGTTTGGCAGGTTTCCAACTGCCCTCATGTCGTCTTTATGAAATTTGAAAACATTAGGGTTGTACATATTATCTTTTGAAGTGATGATGTGATTCATTATCCTGCAGCTCTCATTAGCCACAAGGGGCTAAGAAACTTATATCATGTGCAAACTCAACTGTTTAGTGGTTTGTCCAGGGGCGATGCTAGGGTCAAAATTAAAAATGCTGAACCTCTCTCTTCCATCTTTCATGCTCCCTGTCATCTCTTTATTAGCAAGTTCTCTGTAAGAAATAAATAAATAAATAAATCATTTTTGCTTTTAGGTATTTATAGACTTAAGGAAAAGTCTCAGCCAATAGAAAAAAAAAATCCAGTATTCATTCAAGCAGGCTGAAATTCATTGCAGTGCTAATATTTTAGGAAGTTTGTGAAATAATTCCATTCAAGTCTTCGACGATACCAATGCCAACAAAATAGTACACCACATAAAATTTTGCTATACGTTGTAAATGAGGCCTTAGTGAGCTTTCGAGGAGGCTGCTGATAAGGGTAGGGCTGGTTCTCCACTCACTGATCCCCCACCCTCCAGCCAGTCAGGGACTTGTCTCTGGGGCTTAACCTCCAGGCTGGCATCTGCTATACTCGTGCCAGTAAGTCTTTCTCTGCTGGCTGAGGGTCCTGGAAGCTTTTTCCAGCAATATTTTCTTTTTTCCCACCCTTGCTCTAGGATGCGGGGCTGGACAGGTAGGTCCACACTAGTAGATAACACGAGGCTGGGGCAGGACTGAGGCACCATCCCATGATTGCCTGTGATGCTGTGCTGCCCGCGGGCTCCTGGGCACGATGGAGCTGTGCCAGGCTGGGCTCTTCCCAACCATACCCAGACCTGCTGCGGGGATTTCATGCAGCAAATGTGGCTTCCAGTAAAGTATTTCAACACAGACACTCTGCTTTTGGAGAGAAGAAATTTCACCCTTGCAGACATGAGTTGTGCCATGCCAGCTGTCCTCAGAATACAAGATTAGCACCCAAACTGTTTCTTGTTGTAGATATGCCATAAAATCCCACTGAAGGCTACTCTCCTCTGCTGTTGCATCGTGCTTGGGAGAGAGAGGAGCACACCCAGCTGGGGGAAAGAAATAGAGTACGTGGTCCCTCTTCAGCTCTTCCCCCATCCAAGTGCTGGAGCAGAGGAGGAATTCAAGCAGTCTTATCTGTGCTCTGAGACAGCAACCAAGGCAGGAACAAACAGGTCCCAAAGGGACTTGAAATAGGACACAAAATTAGCAGAGTGAATACAGCAGGTCTATTAACATCTAATAATTCTGGCATTGTTTGGAACAGGGGATATTTAAGACCATTTCCATGGTATTAGTGCATGTCCCATCACTATATTCAAGTATTAAAATATGGATTATAGCTAACATTAAAATTGCCCGTATGGGACCCAAGAGACCCTTTGCACTTTGGTGAATTACAGGAATGCTTTCAGTGAAGTAGATTCATTGATGCAAATAGGGGAAAATCTACTCTTAAATTATGGCTAACGCCATAATACAAGCTAGATCTGAGGGATTTTTGTGTGCGTGTGTGTGTAAAACTATATATCTACAGTTATCCTAGCAAGTAAAAACATTGGTTTTGCAGAACAGTTATCTTTTGGGTCTGTGGAACTGACATAAAGTATCTCAGCAAAAGCAGTCTTACAGTTGCAGTAGAGCCAATATCTTACAGCTGTGACTGTGCTAGGAGAACTGCCATCAGTATGGTAGTAAAAAAGAAACAGGCAGGAAATAGGTTTCACATTCTGGCCAAATGTAACTGTATGGAAAAATGTTTATGTCCTGAATCAGGACAAAGAAGTCAAAATCTAAAAACATCATGGGCTGTAAATCCTGAAGATATGGTTTTGGTTCAGATCAGCTGTAACATTTTGCTTTGGCAATGTGAAACATTTTGGTTGTTTTCAATATATACTTTGTGATTTAAGTTGCTTATCTTTCTCTGTGAAAAGTAATTTTGAGCCATGGAATGGTCATTCCTGGAGACAAAGTCTCAGTTACTTCAAAAAACATTTGCAAATGTTTTTCAACCCATTTCCCAAAACCAACATTTCCCCTTGAAAAAATGTTGTATGAAGTAATCAATATGTTCTAATTTGAAAAGTAGAACAAAAACGTTCCTGACCAACTTACTGATGTATCCATAATGACAGCAATTTTCCTTGGTAAATGAGGCTTGGAACAATTCATATAAATTAGACTCATGTATGTGGGTGCTGCAGGACTGGCAGTGATAGTTTTATATGTTTTGATAGTTTTATAAGATCTGTCTTCATTTGCTGGAGTTGATTGTTATTTTTTATTTTCTGACAGTATTGGGGATTCTTTCTGCCACACTCACAGACATCAGTGGGCAGAGCTATTCCCACTACTTAATGATTTCGGATTGGCTTTAGGTTTGAACTGGGCAATTACAGCATCCTAAATACTAAGAGAAGGAATTTAAGGAGGTAGGGCTGTTCAGAAATAAAAACGGGAATGGGAACTGTAAACATTTTTGCGAAGTTGTATCCCCTTTTTGTGGCTTGCAATATTTAAGAGAAACGCATCTGAGGAGGCATTTTGGCAGAACTTTCTGATGTATATTCATTTTGCTCTGGAGGATGACATATTCTCTCATTAATACATGTGCAGAACACCCACAAGCCTGCACGCAAGACATACGCTGATGTTCACAGCAGAATTAATATTAGTTGAACAAAGTGCCATGTAATTAATAGAGAAGAAATTATTAACAAATGTGATAACAAAGACTAACTCTGTGATAACAAAGGCTGACTCTGGGCACAGCACACTGGTCGTCTTAGGTTTCCTCCATGGTTGGCGGAGAGCGGTGGATTCTTCTAGGGGATGATTCAAAGCAGAAACTTCCATAGGGGCTCTTTGGCTGAGCCAACATGAAAGGAGTGACAGGTCCTACAGCGAAACCTTGCAGGCTCAGTTCACGCGGCACCATGGCCTCATTCCAGCTCCATGAGGGGAGTAAACGGGTTTGTGTTTCATTCACTTGTGCGTCAGGATTTCCTTCCAAAGGAAATGCAGGTCCACAGGTAGAAAGAATATCACATATCATTCCACTTTATTCCCTGGTGGGAAAAACTGTGGGGAAAACAGCAGAGCATATCTTTCCTGCTGTGTGGATGCACCTGGGGAACACATCCTGGGATCAGGATTGCGAGGGGCACTGTGGAACGCCCTCATGGTATTGCAGAGTAGCCTCTTGCGCTCCAGGACCTCTAACTCCTTCAATCAGCTACAGATGAAGTGTAGGGTGAATAACTACTTACTTCTGAAGTTATGATCTGGAATTTCTCTCCCTCCAAACTCTGAAATGCATAAGCTGTGAACCCAGTTATTGTTTCTTTAGCATCTGGAATGAAATCCAAGTGCCATTGAGCAAAGTCTTGCCTCTTAATTTTGACAATGCATATCCTTTAAAATATGTTATGTCCTGAAAGTAAATTATGGAATTGTTTGCTGATGCTTTTTAAAGACCAGCTTTAATGATGACTATGTCAAAATAGACTTTCATTGGAGACTGCAGATATTTAAAACTATGATAGTGCTGATCAAACTGTTTTTCTTGATCTGGAAATACTAGACCTCCCCCTTTGTAGCTACCTGTGAAATGCTTGTTTTTATACACACATCAGTAGAGTTTTTGGAGCATTACTTAAATAGTGTTATTATTCAGCTTAGTTTACCCCTATCATAATTTTCACTGTATGGTCCTTTGCTGCTGTGCTGTAACAGCTAGAAGCAAATGACTTTGCAAAAACGAAGAGAGAATCTTGAGGCCATTATGCTTTCTTATTCCAAATGTTATTTTATATACCTATAGAAATTATATGTTAGCTAAACCATCTGCTAAAGTCATGCACAAGCTGTTATTTAACAGGGTCTGCAAATGATCAGATACAGCCTCACGAGCAGGTCACTCAGTCGCAGCAAATTACAAATGCGTTTCAAATAGGATAATTTGACCAGCTGAAAGATATATAGAAATATTTTCTGAGGAGAAAAACACTAGAAACTTCTTGCCTGTTACTAGGTTTTAACTTTGAAAATATCTCTAGAAAGAGACTGGGGTCCAAACCACAAAATAGAGAGCTGGATTTAAAAATCCTTGAATTTGAGGGATCTGGTCTGAAGCTTTAGTTCTGCTTATTGTTGAGGGGGATCTCATTTGTGAAATTCAGAGCTGCAACTGGGTTTGGGTTGGAAATTAATGTAAGAATGGGGTTATTTGCTTCCAAGAATGTTGGTTCAGACCCCACTTCTAATTATTGTCCCAACTGAGGAAGCACTGATCGCTAATGCACATCATTCAGGAACTCTGTACAAGTATACTTGCACAAAAGTTTCACTTTACTCAGTTGGAAGCAAATGTAGTGGTTGCAGCCAGACCTGGTTTGGCCATGAGTAAAAACTGCTTACAGCTCTGCAGAATGCAAAATTGAATCTTTAAGGTTAGCAGATTATGGTTTCTACAAGCAGTCTAAAGGACATCACTTGTCTTGGACTTACTTTGACTATGAGAAAATAGTCTGCTATGAGTCCATTTTCCACCAAACCTTGTTAAAAAGTGAACCAAAACTCAGGAAGTTCCTTGAAAAGTTATTATTTTGGGTGTGTTTGTTTGTGTTTTTTGGGGGGATTTGTTTTCTATTTGTTTCCAATAGAAGCAAACACTATGGGATGACATGTTTGTGTGTCTGAAAGCTTTTGAAATCCTTGACTAATTTCAGATAGACCTACTAAAGATACCAGGTTCCTACAGGTTTCAGGTAGGGGCTGTTTGAGAGTCCTCTCTGAGGAGAAGGCTGGAATGTGATTGTTAAAGGATTTGCCTTATGAGTAAAAACATGATGAATGAAAGAGAGTGTCAGTCATTGTTAACACTTTCCGAGGTACTGGAGAATCTATCCCTGAAATCCCAAGTCATAGGAAATCAGACTGAATTAACTTTGTTGCTTTGAGGACTATTACTTTTTTTCTTCAGGTTTATGTAACTATTATGTTCTGTTTTGAACCTTATTCTTTGCACCTCTCAAGCTTCACATGATATTTTCACCATGAAAAAACTCCTATCTTACCTACTAGGAATATCATAGGAGAAAAAAATAAAGGCAGTGTGTTTCAATTAATTGTAAACATAGTTTATCTCTTCCTTTTCAGAGGAGATTTTTCAGTTTGAAAACTCTGCTTAACATACTTTGGGAAGAAGGCTATAGGAACTGCCACAATGGATCAGATCCATTGTCAATATAGTCCAGCAGCCGGTACCCAACAGGGATCAGTGACCAGGAGATGCTTCAAGGAAAATTATGGTTCACCTCCTCTTTCCTCAAGATCTGCCAGCATAGATATCTTTTAGCAAAATAATTAGAGACGGGTTTGTGCCCAGAATAATGAGGTTTAATGTCAGTTATACAAACTAATTCTGTGCAAAGGAAGAGAGGATGCAGGGATTTTTAAAAAGACTTAATGCTGACCTGATGATTATCCAGCCTGAGTCAATGGGTTTTATTTTACCATTCAGCAATAGTAGAATCACAACAAGAATATTCAGGTTTTTTGAAGACTTCACCCCGAACAGTCCAACACTTAACATGCCCACTCATTGCTTACTACAGAGATTTCATTAAGGTTCCAGCATTTGTTGTAAACACTGCAGAGTACGTAAACTCCAATTAACCGGAACTGTTTTTTTAATTAAAGCTGAAATGTAGAGGTGATCTGAACAAATTTTATGAATCCTACCTCTCTGTACTTTATTTTATGTATCTATGTTTAGCATCAAAACAGCAGATGGATCCAATACTGGAAGGGGCCTATTCTCTGTTTCAGACATTCCTGAATCTCATGAAATCAGCCTCAGGATATTGCTATTAATATGTCTGAGCATTTGTCCAATTTGCCCTCAAACCTAAGTTACAACCCTAACCTAGCCCTGGACGCTATCAGCCCATTCCTAATAAAAAATGGACTTTCTTTATCACAATGCATAGTTTTATCAGTCATGGTCCTTTGAGGCCAAATGTCCTAACATAATGTTAATTCTCTGGTCTTTTATGATGTCTCTTTTGTAATCATCTGAAAGCACTTTACAAAAATCACTTATGACATATCTGCAAAGTACGTGGTTGATATCATATTCTTTATGGACAGTTCAGTGCCCAAAGACATCTGGAACCCAAAACAGAAAGCTTGTCTGCTGCACCTAAGAAAAAACCCTGAAATCTAGCCACTTTATTTCTGTGACCAGAAGAGAGTTGTTTCACAATAGCTGAGTTGCTAATATGTCTTTTTGCAGTTTTTCAAGCTCTTGTGATTTCCCTAATAGCCACTGGGAAAATGTAAGGCAGTGTGAATTTTAATCAATGAGCTTCTCAATACAGAATGCACAGTGTAGGAAATAAAGCTATGTGATGGTGGCACTAGATTAAAACGCAGGACACAGAGATTCACCTCATTGATTAACCACAGCTTCCTGGGGTGACCTTAGAAGTCACATAAACTTTGTGGGTAGGTATGTCTGTTGGTTCAGAGGACTAGTGGCACTTCTGATTTTTCATTTCTTCTTTGTCTGATTTTAAAACCTTTGAGGACAAAGCTGCCATTCATTAGGAATCACTATATCATCCCTGATCATCAGGCTTTGATCTCAGCTTAGGCTTGTTGATACTACTAGAATGTGAATTTGCAATAACATCATAGGAATATTATGTATTTCTCTTGTCTAGTAATTTTCCTGCTCACAGATAAATTGACTAATAGGATGACTTATATTAAAGTTTTGAAGTCTTTCCTTTCACCTCATGGAAGCCAAAATACAGTCGCTAAAGCGTGAAGTGATTTTGCATCCTGCGCGGTTTCTGCAGGCGGACTCCTTCGTAGCTGTAAGAACAGCCAGAATAATGAACTCCTTTGGGCTCCATACAGCACTTGCTGTGAAACTTAGCGCGGAGTGACCACAGGGTGGCTACACTCTCCTTCGGCATCTCCCAGCCCTTGCTCCATTCTGTCATCCCAGTGTTACATACTTAGGAAGATGAACAATGGAAGGATACACCCAGAAATCTGGAAGTATTCAAAAACCAGGCTTCACTGGTCTCTTATTTGTACACTATGGCCCATTGGCCTGTACACTGAAAAGTTACAGAGCTATTGGAAAACACCATCAAACAGCAATAAACGTGCAGAGGAGAAGGGGAAATACAGAGATGATTTAGCAATAAAGTGAGCATATTCTGCACATTTATCTTGTTAGTCTCCATGTCCTGGCAACTTCCCAATTTGAGCACTTCTGCTGGATATCCTACCGGTTCACAACTGTTTCGGATTTCAATTCCCTTTCTTATGCTGGCATTCACCAAGAAGCCTCCTGCCATGTGCTGGGATGATCTCCTGGTTACTGATATGGAGAAGAAGGGATTCTGGCCTCTGCCACCTGACATCTCATCATCTCAGCCCTACCAGGAAGATGATCTGTTATATTATGGAGGCTACATGTGTGAAATCATTGGTGTAGCTTCACAGCATTCCCATTTTCAGGGATAAAACCTTCCAAACCAAACTCGTAACTGAAGGTCTATTTAAGCTATCTCCAAAGAGCTTTTGACACGGGGCAATTGCTGGCACTACAGCAAGGCAAATAATATTAAATGATAAACAGCACCAATGTGAGCAGCAGAGTCAGCAGCTCAGCTACGACGTATCCTGTGGTACTGTGAACGGGAATAGCATATGTTATTTTCTCTAATAAAGATTGCTGTAGACTGCCATGAACAGTCCCATTGGAAACGGTAGCAGGGAAGCTTTGGGAAGAGAGAAAATGTTCTGATTAAATCTCTTCCTGTGCTTATCCTGAAAAATGATGGTCATGACCGGTTCTGCCTGATGCTCACTAGTCTTCCCTATTTCTCGCAGGTTTTTTTCCTATTAACTGAAACAACATAGGGAAAAGGCATGACATATATTTTTTAGTGAGAAAAAATAAATGAAAGTTGTATTTTCACAGCTACGGCATTGCTGTAAACAGAAGGTGTATTATCTTGGAACTGGCAGATGTTTAAAGTTTAAAAAGGAGAAAAGAAAGAAATCTGCCAGTAAATGTGAATGTATCAATAACACTCCAGCATGAATGGATTGATGTGCCGATAAAATACCCACCCACCACCCTTGCATTTCAACTAGAGAAATTTTTTTTTTCTCATGGCTGACAAAAGTCAGGACATTAGAAAGGAAGGAGAAAGCAAGCAGTATGTTAGTGGAGCAAATGAAGTCAAGGAGCTAATTCTGGGGTTTGTATGCAATGCAGTTGCCAGTCTCTCAATGCAGCAGGAGTGAAAGAAGGCTTCTCAGTCTAAATATAACATTGGCTGATGGCTATGTGCTGTGCAGTCATGCTGAGGTTTCTGTCCTGATGGCAGTGTGAGTGGGAGGCAAGCTCGTTGCAACCAGGTGCTATGCTGTTATGCATTGCTGTGTGATAAGCTTTCCGGTTGTATTGAGCAATTTGTGCAAAGAACTTGCAATAGGAAAAGGCTTTGTTTCAGTCTCTGCAATGTCTGCAGGCTTGGCAATCTCTGCTCACGGTCTTTACAAGAGAAAGTTTAGGTGAACATCTGACTTTGTGATTTAAAGCTTTCCTGCAGGCTAAGCGTTCAGCAGTTCTGCCTTTATTTATTAATGCCCCTGTTCATGGGCATTATTAGTCCACAGGGCCAGATGCAGCTGTGGTGTGAATGGCAGAAGGGTGCCCTGGACAGTCCTATAGTCTCTACCTCATCCCGTAACATGAAATGTGCCTCAGTGGGGAAATGTGAGAGAATGAGTGAATGGAAGAACGGGATTCAGCTTATTGGGTTGCCATAAATCTGACCCTGTCCCTTTGGTGAAATTAAGAGTTATCTTTGGGCAGGTGAATTAACTCAATAGTATCTTCATTTTTCTGTCTTGTAAAATGGGGATAATACATCTTATCCAACCCTGTAAAGGCTTTAAGATATCTGAATGAAAAGTGCTACTTACACACTGGATGTTATTTTTAGAGCACTCTGCTGCCTGAATATGCCAGATGCAAATATTCACTCCTCTTTCTTCAATAAAAACTGGAGAAGGTGGGATCAGAAATTTGGCCATTTCTTGAGCACCTTTGGACACAGATCTGGAGCGAATAGTGCCCTTTCCTTTGAAATAGCATCTTCTGAAGACAGGGAAAATACTATTCTTTGCTTAATTTCTGTTTTCTCATTTATCTTCTTTGCTTCTGCATTGATTAAAAGTAGGACTCTCTAAGAAGAGGTCAGAGTTTTTATATTGTTGTTTTAATTTTGAACTTCTGAGTCTCCCAGGTTTAAACTGTAAGAGTAGTGCCCGTATGATACAGCTGCTTGCCATATGTGTTGGAGGGAGGAACATGTGATTGTGAAGAATATGATGACATCCGAACCGATAAAACATTCATCCCAAGGTGAATGGGTGTATCTGTTATATATTTAGGCATTCTCCTTTACCAGCAGACTTAGAGCAATTTAAAAGCAGAAAACCATAAAAGGAGGAAAGATCATAAGGGTTTGTGAGGGAGACTGACAGAAATGGAGGAGAGGGCTTATCACGAGCTACAGTGATGAAAACAGTGGGAGGTATATAGATGAAGTGGAACCACTCCGAGGTTCTCCTTCTTACACATAAGTTAGAGTAAGAATGGCTGGTTTCCAAAGACTTTTTTATCACCAGAAATATCTGTTTTGCTGTCGATTGCCTTTTACTCCCTTAAAAAAAAAAGCCTTTGCTATCAATTTGTTTTTCTATCCCCCATCCCGTGTCTTGCAATCAGAGTCCAAAGCATCTCTAAAATTGGCAGCAAGTTAACATGATACTGACGTAGATCAGCACAGCATATCCTAACAGCCCAGCCTAAGATAATCCTATGACTTTGACATGTCATAATAGACCATCGTTAGATAAACTTATATCTTTGCTATATGTAAAGAAAGAACTCAGCGTAAAACAAACCTATGCCTTTGGTGCTTCTTCCCTCGGGGTGAAGCTTCTCCCTAGATAGAAAGGAAGCAAGCCCTGTTTGGACCCTTCAAATAGAGCATCAGTGGATGTGAGCAGTGTAGAAATGTTCTTCTGAGGCTCCATAGAGCATGCACATTTGGGTTTTGGAAGGAAGCACATCAAAATTTTCCATGAGAAGTGGTACTGATCAGCTTCCTTTCCCCTTTCCAGCTTTTCTCCTCTGGCAGCTGCATCTGCTGCTGCAGTAATGCTGAGCCCGTTCTGGTCAGCCTCTGCTCTGCACATCTTGCCTAGCTGAATCAGTAGGCTGGGGTTTTTATCCCCTTGAACTCCTAATCCTTTGGGGAATGTAATACATCCAGATATTTGAAATATGAGAGATCTTTTGAGATTCCAGTAGTATTTTTTCACTTGGCAGTGTTATTCAAGCATGGTGACCATCACATGACCGTAGATGTCTTTTCTTTTTTTTTAAGAAAAGAAAAAAATTAATTACCAAGCCAAGTACTACATGATTTAGAGGACCAGATATGAAGAATTTGTAGAAAATCCAGAAAAGCAATAAGTTATTGACAGCATATCCAATAATGAATAGTTAAGGCACAGGTTTGAGCACAAATATGGTCCTTTAAAATCATTAATTTAATTGGGAAGCAAAGTCATTGGTCTTCTTGCAGA